>NW_026867635.1:719748-968993 GCF_020745735.1 Hemiscyllium ocellatum
GGGAGAGGTTGAATAGACTGTACCCCATGTAATCTAACCTTGTGAGCCGCAATTCTACCATGAGGAACCCTGTCGAACCTCTCACGGAAATGCATCTGGTTCCCATCCATCAATCCATTAAAAGACATTTGAATGGGTATATGAACAGGAAGGGTTTTAACCGAATATTGGCCAAATGCTGGAAAATGGGAATGGATTTATTTCGGATACCTGGTAGGCTGTGTCATTGTTGAATATCTCTCTAACTCTCTGACTGTGACTCTAAATGAAGGTTATATAGTAACATACAAACGCAGTGCTGGATTTGGATGTGAAATACTTGCACTGAGGCTGGTGTCCTTCTTCAAGTCCCCCTTTATTTACACATGAGCACCCTTCCCTTTATCACTGTCTCATTCAGACACCACATCCTGACACTGATCTTTCTTAGCTGTCAGCCAGATCAACAGCCCCAATCAGGAACTCATATTCTATGAGATCCAGCTAACTGAATGGTCCTCAACGACTGCAATATGTCCCCTGGAAATAAAGCACACACTAAAGAGAAACAGTTCCAGAACCGCGGGATAGGAAGGGATAAGGCCATGCAGGGGAGGAAAAGGGAGCTACACATTTGGGGTGACTCAGAGAGTGGAAAAGAATCGAATGGAAGGAGACCAGTAAAGAATGAGTAAAACTGATTTAATCGCCTGAATGAAGCATTCCATTTAGCAAATCATTTAAGAGTTTGGGTGCAGCATGTCTTCAGTTTCCCCTTAATCGATCTGCAGTTTCTGCATCATTTCCAATTGTTTCTGTCTCCAATATTGTTCTGTATGAATCGCTTTGAACATCAGAGATATCATTTCTTTGCACATCTGTATTCAGTGAAACGAGTCGCATGTATAACCACACGTGATTTTTCTGCTTTTGATTTATGCATATAAAATAAAGTAAATTCCACCATTGAACAGCAATCTGCTTGCAGATGTATGATTTCTGTTTTGTGAAGAAATATGAACGAGCAGGAGAAGTAATGGCAGTGCCCAGAGTGAGGATTCTCCAACATTGCAGTTGGAAGATGGGGTCAGGGAGGGGGTTGGGGTTCACAGGAACTATTCAGGAGGGAAAGGGAGAGACACGTGGTGTACATTGTAGCACCAAGGCAGTGAGGAGAATGACAGGCGGCATGGACGGAAATCTGGCTCCATTGCCAAAGGCAGGGCTAAGTAGAAAGGCCACAAAGTATTGACTCACAGGAAGTAAGGATCAGGCTAGGCTGTCAGTGAAACAGGCAACATACACTAGTTGGATGGTGAACAATACAGGGTCACTGTGAACATGTTGGCAGTCACCATATAGTTGCTGGGCCAAACATCAATTAAGCCTGGAGGACCGTCACCTCAATGAACGATGCTCTTTGGTCTGCCTGAAACCTGTTGGTCTTCCATAGCGAGGATTTGACCCTGACTGAGTGTTGCAGACTGACACATCTCAAGGTCCAACACTACGTGCTGTGGGAGAAACGAGAGCTTGGGGCAGCTGCTGCCACGGTGCAGTGGGGAAGACCACTATCTCAGGTCTTCCTGCTGAAGGGAAAGGATTGAGAGGATGATTCAGGAGAAGAGTGAAAGTCATAGGGTGGTTGTTATGGGGGACTTTAACTTTCCAGATTTTGACTGGGAAAGCTATAGCTCGAGTACGTTAGATGGGTCCGTGTTTGTCCAATGTGTGCAGGAGGGTTTCCTGACACAACATGTAGACAGGCCAACAAGAGGTGAGGCCGGACTGGATTTGGTTCTGGGTAATGAACCAGGCCAGGTGTTAGAATTGGAGGTAGGTGAGAACTTTGGGGACAGTGACCACAATTCGGTGACTTTTGCTATCATGATGGAGAGGGATAAGTGTGCACTACGAGGCAAAAATTATAGCTGGGGGCAGGGAAATTATGATGCGGTGAGGCATGACTTAGGATGCGTGGCTTGGAAAATTAGGCTTCATGGGAAGGGTGCAATCGATATGTGGAGCTTGTTCAAGGAACAATTACTGAGTATCCTTGATAAGTATGTACCTGTCAGGCAGTGATGAAAGAGTCGTGTGGAGGAGCCGTGGTTTAATAAGGATTTGGAATCCCTTGTTAAAGGGAAGAGGGCGGCCTATGTAAAGATGAGGCGTGAACGTTCAATTGGGGCGATTCAGAGTTATGAGGTAGCCAGGAAGGATCTAAAGAGAGAGCTAAGAGCAGCAAGGAGGGGACATGAAAAGTCCTTGGTTGATAGGATTAGGGAAAACCCAAAGGCTCTCAATAGGTGTGTTAAGAATAAAAGGATGACTAGTGTAGGAATAGGTCCCGTCAAGGATAGTAGTGGGAAGTTGCGTGTGGAGGCTGAAGAATTTGGGGAGACACTGAATGAATACTTTTCGTCAGTATTCACTCAGGAACAGGACATTGTGGCTGATGTGAATATTGAGTCACAATTAATTAGAATGGATGGCTTTGAGATATGTAGGGAAGAGGTGTAGGAAATTCTGGAAAGGGTGAATGTAGATAAGTCCCCTGGGCCTGATGGCATTTATCCTAGGATTCTCTGGGAAGCAAGGGAGGAGATTGCAGAGCCATTGGCCTTGATTTTTATGTCCTCGTTGTCTACAGGAATAGTGCCAGAAGACTGGAGAACAGCAAATGTGGTTCCCTTGCTCAAGAAGGGGAGTAGGGACAACCCGAGTAACTATAGGCCGGTGAGTCTCACTTCTGTTGTGGGCAAAGTCTTAGAGAGAATTGTAACGGATAGGATTTATGAACATCTGGATAGGAATAATGTGATCAAGGATAGTCTGCATGGTTTTGTGAAAGGCAGGTCGTGCCTCACAAACCTTATTGAGTTCTTTGAGAAGGTGACCAAGGAAGTGGTCGAGGGTAAAGAAGTAGATGTGGTGTATATGGATTTCAGCAAGGCGTTCGATAAGGTACCCCATGGTAGGCTAATTCAAAAACTATGGAGGTATGGCATTGAGGGCGCATTAGAGCTTTGGATTAGGAATTGGCAGGCTGGAAGGAGAAAGAGGGTAGTAGTTGAGGGTATAGGTTCATCTTGGAGTGCAGTTAGTAGCGGTGTTCCACAAGGATCTGTTTTGGGACCATTGCTGTTTGTCATTTTTATAAATGACATAGACGACGGGCTTGAAAGCAGTGTGAGCAAGTTTGCGGATGACATGAAAGTCGGTGGAGTTGTGGACAGCGAAGAAGGATGTGGCAGGTTACTGCGGGATATAGATAAGTTGCAGAGCTGGGCAAAGTGGTGGCAAATAGAGTTCAATGTAGCTAAGTGTGAAGTCATCCACTTCTGTAGGAGTAACAAGAAGATGGATTACTGGGCTAATGGTAGGCTACTTGGTAGTGTGGATGAGCAGAGGGATCTTGGTGTCCATGTACACAGATCTCAGAAAGTTGCCAACCTGATAAATAGTGCTGTGATGAAGGCATATGGTGTACTGGGCTTTATTGGTAGAGGAATTGAGTTCCGGAGTCCTGAGGTCATGTTTCAGTTGTATAAGACTCTGGTGCGGCCTCATCTGGAGTATTGTGTGCAGTTTTGGTCGCCATACTATAGGAAAGATGTGGAGGCATTGGAACGAGTGCAGAGGAGGTTTACCAGGATGTTGCCTGGCATGGTAGGAAAATCGTATGAGGAAAGGCTGAGGCACTTGGGGCTGTTCTCATTGGAGAAAAGAAGATTTAGGGGAGATTTGATAGAGGTGTACAAGATGATTAGGGGTTTAGATAGGGTTGACAGTAAGAACCTTTTTCCTCTAATGGAGTCAGGTGTTACTAGGGGACACAGCTTTAAATTAAGGGGTGGTAGGCATAGGACAGATGTTAGGGGTAGATTCTTTACTCAGCGGGTTGTGAGTTCATGGAATGCCCTGCCAGTAGCAGTGGTGGACTCTCCCTCTTTATGGTCATTTAAGCGGGCATTGGATAAGCATATGGAGGTTATTGGGCTAGTGTAGGTTAGGTAGGCTTTGGTCGGCGCAACATCGAGGGCAGAAGGGCCTGTACTGCGCTGTATTTTTCTATGTTCTATGTTCTAATGCATTGTGATAGAAAACACCATGAAACTAAACTAGTGACAGATACAAATGTGTTTGAAACAGCTTTCTGCAGGTACAGCAAAATGTGATCAGGAAAGTCAAATATGTGTCCTCTGTTGGCAGCAGAAGAAAAGCTGCAATTGGGACAAAGTAAACAACAGAGAAATAAAGACAATATTTTTGGTCTTTTTCTCAGAGACAAAATTTCACTAAGTTTCTCAACAATACAACAGACTCGATGCCTCATCAAAATGAGGAGAAAGTCGAACTGGTCATTCATGAACAGAAGTAGAACATAGAACATAGAAAGGTACAGCACAGATCAGGACCTTTACCCCACGATATTGTGCTGAGTATTAATCCTAATCTAAAGCAAAATAACCTAACCTCTGCACCCCCCAATTCACTGCTGTCCATGTGCATGCCCAGTAGTCATTTACTCTAATGACTCTGCTTTCACCACCACCGCTGGCAACGCATTCCATGCATTCACAACTCTCTGCATAATAAATCTACCTCTAACATATCCTTTGTACTTTCCTCCTAACACCTTAAACTATGACCCCTCGTGCCAGTCAATCCTGGCCAGAGAATAGCCTCTGGCTATCGACTCTATCCATGCCTCTCCTTATCTTGCATACCTCAATTAGCTCAACTCTCTTCCTCATCCTCTCAAGAAAGAAAAATCCGAGCTGAGTCAATCTCTCTTCGGAAGACAAGCCCACCAGTCCAGATACCACCCTGGTAAATCTTCTTTGTACCATCGCCAAAGCCTCCGCATCTTTCCTATCATAGGTCGACGAGAACTGGACACAATATTCCAACTGTGGTCTCTCCAGGGTTTTGTAGAGCTCCCCCTTAATGAAAACCAAAACACCATATGTTTTCTTAACAACCCTATACAGTTGGGTGGCAACTTTGAGGGATTTACCCACTTGAATACCCAGATCCCTCTGCTCCTCCACACTGCCAAGAATCTGTCTTTAATCCTATATTCAGCATCAAGTTCGACCTTCCAAAATGCATCAGTTCGCATTCATCCAGGTTGAACTCCATCTGCCATTTCTTAGTCCAGCTCTGCATACCGTCAATGTCGTGCTGCATCCTGCAATAGCTCTCGATATTATCAACGGCACCTCCAACCTTTGTGTCATTAGCAAATGTACTAACCCACCCCTCAACCTCCTCATCCAGGTCATTTATAAAATCTACAAAGAGCAGAGGCCAAGAACAGAGCCCTGGGGGACCCCACTCACCACTGATCTCCAGGAAGCATACCTTCCATTCACAAAAACACTCTGCTTTCTGTCAGGCAACCAAATCTGAATCCAGAGAGCCCAATCTCACTGTATCCCATAGCTCCTGACTTTATGAATGAGCCTACTGTGGGGAAACATATCAAATGCCTCTTGGTAGTGGAGAAAATAAAATAATCCTGGAATTCTGAAGATCAGCATCTGTGAATCTGCAGATTATTGGTTGTAGTGATGGTGCATAATCGTACATGTGTTTACAAATTCTGGAAACTTTGGAATCATTCCTGCAGATTCTATGACGTTGGTATGGCATCAACCCCAGTGAAATATCAGGATGTATTGAAAACGATGATATAAGTCGACGCTGAAAAATAAGAAGGTCTGATGGGATGGAGTCAACACGAGTTTAGCAAGATAAACATTGTTTCACAAACTCGGTAGATCTCCGTTTTTGGAAGAATTAACTGGCAGAATGCATACAAAGTAAATACTGAGGGTTTGGTATCCCGAATGATAGAGTGTGTAACTGGAGATAATAAACTGCTTAGCATTCAGCATAGTTTAATGGCAAGCAAACAAACAATAGGCATACATAGGCCATTCTCGGGTTAGCTTGTTGTGACCAGAATGCTTCCAAAAGGACCAGCCTTTTCACACCAACCATCCCCAATCCGCATGCATGGTTTGAATTTTGTGACCAAATGTACGAATTACAAGTTGGCTGATGATGTAAAGTGAGAATGCAAGTTTCGAGGTGAGCACAAAAAGCCAATAAATGATTATTACAAGCTAAGTGTAGTGGAATAAATGTCTGGAAAATGGAAACCACCAAAGATATTACAGTATAGTGCCACAAAGTAGTATTGTGGTGTTTCAGTGAAGATCTCACTCATAGTGGGGGGAGGAAGGCAGCATTGAATAGTCTATGACTGCTTCTAATTCATACCATTTCGGTGTCGGTGCAGTTATCCAACAAAATTATCCCCACAGCTCATAATGAGCTGAGCGCTTTGCATCTCTCTTCAAGTAAAGGATTCTCGTTGTGCCTTTTCCATCAGTGCATCCGGCATGGACAGCCCTGTATTGTAGAATCAGATATGATGAAAACTGGGGCAAATACTAGGAAAGGGTGAACATCATTTTGTGTCTCATTGATTTTACTGCATGGATATTTCACTAACACCTGATTAATGCCGACACATCCATTGTATGCCATTGTAATAGAATTATAAACACAAGTATAGAGTTTTCACAGAATAGTATGAATTGAAAACAAGCATTCCAATTTCGAAGAAATACATACATCAACAGAAATGTGGAAGCAGCGATCTGGTCAAATTTGAAATTTGGTCTTGAAGCAATGTTTCCATGGATTAGTCTCTCAGAATAAGTACTTATTTAAATTTATACGTCATTGGTCTGATTGGGAAGCATTACACTAATTTAATTCATGAGGTTCTTCTGCAGTTTCGCCATTGAAAGCCCATTTCCAATAAATCGCATTCCCTATGGCCCTGTGAATTTATATTCCACAGGTACCCTTAAAATTAAGATTTGAAGTTAAAGCAGGATATGATTCTGCTCTGTAAATAAGACGCGTATGGCTAGAAAAGGTACCCGAGAGATTTGATTTGAAGATTTAACAGTGTAAGGTTACACAGGGCCAGAGAAAGTACAATAGATGTCCCTGGATAAATAATTGCATACACACGGAGAAAGAAATTACAAGTTGGGGTGTGAGAGCTTCTGCATCAGGGGGCCGTTGACATTTCACATGGTGGGTTCAAAAAACCAAGCAAAAACAAAACAACATTTGGCGGACAGCATTTACCATACACATTTGAGCAATAGTTGAGCATTTTTGACTAGTTTTTAAGATTAAATTTATGGGGTCGGCTATTATGTTGCTACGACTTTTGAGGGGCTGAAATCTATTGTCCATGTAACTTCAAACCATATCATGAGCAAGAAGACTGACATCTCTGCGGAGTTCGTCAGATTGTCCTAGACCCAGCCACCTTCAGCTGCTTCATGAATGAACCTCCCTCAAAAACAGGGATGTCCAACGACGATATTAAAGTGCCCAGCATCATTCTGGATTCCTCAAATCCTGAAGCTGCCCATGTTCGTTTGCAAAAGTATCTGGACAATATCCTGACTTAGGTTTAAAAGCCATTTTTTAGATTTACACCAAATAAATATCAGGCAAAAGCATCTCCATTATGAATCAATTTAACCATTGTCCCTTGATATTCAATGGTGTTACCGCCACTAACACCCTCACTCTCAATATCCTCGGGTTACTATTCACCAGAAACTCAACATGACTTGGAAGCTGGGAACTTGGGGAAATAAATAGTGATGTCTTGAAAGCTGTCCATATCACAGAGGTGGTGCTGGAGATCTTAATATCATTAAACGTACATATATCCTCAGGACCTGATCAGGTCAATCCAGAACTTTTTGGGAACTAAGGGAAGTGATTTCTGGGCATCTTCCTGAGATCATTATTTAAGAAAGATGGTAAAGAAAAGCAAGGGGACTACAGGCTGTTGAGTGTGATGTCAGTTGGTGGAAAATTACTGGAAAGTGTTCTGAGGGCTAGGAGTTACATTCATTTGGAAAGAGAAGGACTGCGTATGCGCAATCAACATGGTTTCATATAACGGGGATCATGTCCACTAACTTGAGATTTTGGAAGAGGTGACATAGCAAATTGGTGAAAGCAGAGCGGTAAATGCTGTCGAGATGGAATTCCGTAAGGCGTTTGGCAAGTTTCCACGTGGTAGATCGGTTAGCAAGTTTAGATCACATAGGATACGGGGAGAACGAGGTGATTAGATTAAAAAAAAAGGCTTCACAGTAGTCGATAGAGGGTGATGGAAGAGAGTTACTTTCCAGACTGGAGACCTGTGACCAGCATCAGTGCAGGTTCCACTCTTTTTTGTAATTAATAAAAATGGTTTTGCTGTGAATATCGGAGGTATGGTTCGTAAGTATCCAGATAACAGTAAAACCGGTGGTGTATTGAACAGTGAAGAAGGTTGTCTGACAGTACGACAGGACAATAGGCTGAGGAGTGGCAGAGGGCATTTAATTGAGATAAATGTGAGATGTTGCATTCTGGTTAGGCAAACCAGGGCACGACTTATACAGTTAACTGTAGGGCCTTCGGCAGTGTTTCTGATCAAAGAGACCCGAGGCACAACAGCATAGTACCTTGATAGTGGAGGCACATGTCAACAGGGTGGTGAAAAAGGCATTTTGTACACCTTCCTTTATTGGTCAGTGCATTAAGTATAGGAATTGGAACATCACCTTGTACAGGATATTGGTGAGGTCACTGTTAGAATACTGTTATCAATTCTAGTCTTCCTGCTATGGAAAAGGTATTGTTAAACTTTAAAGGGTCCAGAAAAGCTTTATAAGGATGTTGCCAGGACTGGGGGTTTGAGCCATAATGAGTGGGTGAAAAGGCTGGGGCTTTCCTCCCTGATGCATTGCAGGCTGAGGGGTGACTTTTCGAGGTTTAGAAGGTCACGAGGGGCACGGATATAGGGAATAGCCAGTATCTTTTTCCAAATGGAGTGGAATCCAAAACTAGATGGCACAGCTTTAAGGTGAGAGTATAAAGGTTTAAAAGGGACATGAGGTGTAACTTATGCACGCAGTTGGTGGCGCGTGTATGGAAAGAGCTGCCCGAGAAAGAGGTGGAGGTGGGTACACTTGCAACATTTAGGATGCATGTGGATGGGAATTTGAATAGGAAAGCTTAAGAGGGATATGGTCTAAATGCAGGCAAATGGGACTAGATTAGTTTAGAAAGATTGGTCAGCATTGACGAGTTGGACTGAAGGGTCCGTTTCCATCTCGTCTAGCTTCATGACTCTATCTAGAAGGCACAAGTCATGAATGTGAATGTGATACTATCCTTCCCACTTCCCTGAATGAGCGCAGCTCCACATCACTCAAGGAGCTTTATGTCATCCAGAGCAAAGCAACCTGCTTGTTTGGTATCATATTCCATTAGCATTTGCTCCATCCACCAGTGACGCTCAGTCACAGTACTGTATATTATCTACAACATGCACTGGAGAAATTCAAAAAAGACCCTGAGGAAGCACCTTCCATCTTGAAGGGCAGCACCTACGTGGGAACACCACTAACTGCAAGGACCTTTCCCATTCACGCAGCATTTTGTCTTGGAAACTGAAAGCCTTCCCTTCACTGTCGCTTGGTCAAAGTCTTGGAATTCCTTCCCACAGAACATTGTGGATCTAACAAGAGCACATGGACAACAATGGTTCATGAAGGCAGCTCAACAGTAATTTCTCAAATGCAACCGGGGACTTCAGGTTTCTCGGGCTGCAGCACCCTTATCCCACAAGGAAGCAAATATAAAATAATGTCATGTGTACCTGAAACAACTTCCCTCACAATGAAACATTCAACATATATTGATGTTTGCTTGCTGTAGCTGCTGCATCGTATCTTTGAGATTCATCCATCAGCACACCCGGATCTCTCTGTATTGCAGAGCATAGCAATCTCTCACCATTTGGATAATATGTTTTTTGCCCCAAGAAGCACAGACATTTTCACACTTTCCCACATGATACTCCATTTTCCATATCTTTGACCATTACTCTCACGTCCCTGTATCCATTTATACAATTCGTTTGACCTGTTAGCAATTCACTTTCTGACTTCTTTGTGTTATCAGCAAGGGTAGCTACAATACCTTCAGTCCCTGCATCCAAATCGTGTGGATAAATTGAGAATAGTTGAACACCGTCCTCCTCCAGCTCCTTATGTGGTGCGTCATCATGCCTTCCTCCCAGCTTTCAAAAAAAATCCACACGCACATACTCTGCCAGCGTTCCTCTTGCTATCAATCCAATCTACTTTCCATGCTAATATGTTGCCTTTCTACATTATGCACATTTACTTCCTGCATTAACTTTTTAAGTGGCATCTTATCTTCTGGAGATCTGAGTATCATCCTGGTTTGCATTTTCTGTATCTACAGGACAATTTTTTTTAGATTACTTACAGTGTGGAAGCAGGCCTTTTGGCTCAACAAGACCACCGACCCTCCAAAGAGCAACTCACCCAGTCAAATTCCCCTACATTTACCCCTTCACCTAACACTACGGGCAATTTAGTATGGCCAATTCACCTAACCTGCACATTTTTGAATTGTGGGAGGAAACCGGAGCACCTGGAGGAAACCCACACAGACATGGGGAGAATGTGCAAACTCCCCACAGACAGTTGGCTGAGGTGGGAATTAAACCCAAGTCTCTGGCGCTGTGAGGCATCAGTGCTAACCACTAATCACTGAACCACCCTGCCCATTACTATTCAATATTTATTATTTCCGATAAATGATTTACACATCATATCCAAATGCCCATTGTAACATCTTTAATCATAGCTTGCGATGTTACCTTTGCCAGATATCATGTCAATTATTTTGTGTTTCTTGCTGCGTGATGCCTGCTATTTCCCATCTGAAGGAACATTCCTGGAGTATAAAGAGTTCCGCAAAGTCAAAGCCAACACATCAATCATTGCACTGCCTCCTTATTTTAATCTCCGAGGATGAAACACATCAGGGCCTTGGAAAGTGTAAATTCAAAATTTGCTCAGTATTACTCAACTGGTAATGGTAACTATCTTGACTTCCTCTCTCCCTTTCTATTTCTGATCTAATATCTGCTTATTGATACGACACCGGGAGCACACCCCTCCCCCATTAATTTGAACCATCAACACAGACCAGATTTATCCCATACAGTAATCTGTGAAATTGGAGAGGCCAACAACTAGTTAAAGTAAAGAGTAACAACTTTATTTCTTAATGTACAATCGAGAATAATGAACTATGAACTACAACTCCTATCTTTACTTCCTTTTTTATTATACTAATCCGATAAAACTCAACGAAGATTTACCAAAATGCGAATTTCAAAACCAGACAGCAGTCAAATCTTCACTTTGTACCTTCCTCTGGAAGTTTTCTTCTCCTGAGGATTTCTGTTTCACAGGTGGATGATCGATAAATGTACCTTTCAGATGCCTATCCTGAAGGCTATCTGCATTTGTTGTTGGCTTGGTACTTCTCCCTCAACTGTTCACAGTTTCCTGGTCTTATGACCACAAAATGTCGGACTGCGTCATTGGTTTTTACTGTTGTCAAGATACTACTTTCAAACTTGATTGGAGTTTGGTATTTTGGGGGATATAATTTAAACAGTTTGGCCTTAATTCCAAAGTATTTTTGTCTCCAAGCAACCAGTTCCAAGAGCTGTTATACCAAATGTGACATTGTATCTTTTTCAGGACACTTGCTGCTGTATTCCAGGAGTGTTATCCATTTGGTCAACATTTACTTTAGTTAGTCTCTTTCTCAACCTGTTGGACTATAACCTGGTGTTCTATGTTTTTTAAATGCAAATTTATGCGGCACGGTGGCACAGTGGTTTGCACTTCTGCCTCACAGCGCCAGAGACCTGGGTTCAATTCCGACCTCAGGCGACTGACTGTGTGGAGTTTGCACATTCTCCACGTGTCTGCGTGGATTTGCTCCGGTTTCCTCCCAAAATTAGGTGAATTGGCAATGGCTAAATTGCCCGTAGTGTTAGGTGCAGGGGCAAATGTAGGGGGACGAGTCTGGGTGGGTGTGCGTCGGTGTGGACTGGTTGGTCCGCTGGGCCTGTTTCCACACTGTAAGTAATCTAAAAAAAATCTAATCTAAACGTACCAGACAATTTAGCGTCATAGAGATGTATAGCACAGAAACATTTACTTCCGTCCAACTTGTCTATGCCGACCAGATATCCAAACCAAATCTAGTGCCATTTGCCAGCACTTGCCCCAAATCGCTCTGAACCCTTCCGATTCATATACTCATCCAGATGCTTTTTAACTATTGCAATTATACCAGCCTACATTTCTTCCTCTGGAAGCACATTCCATACTCACAGACCTCTGCATGAAAAAATTGTCACCCCCGTCCCTTTTATACTTTTCCCTGTCTCCCTAAACCGATGCCCTCCATTTTCGAACTCCCCCAACCCAGAGAAAGTACCTCGTCAATTTAACCTATCCATGTCCCTTTATATTGTAAACTGCCTTGGGCTGTTTGTTATTTTCACAGAAAGTGATGAAAAATGGATGAAGATGCATTGAAATGAAAACGCACTTCCTCAGCATGTAGGCAAACTGACTGAACTTTATCAATGCTACTCACCACCAATGTATACTACGTTTTTTCCAGACTTGTGACTCAAGGACCTTGTCATGGGGGTAGTTGCCATGGTCAGTCATGAAGGGGATCTTCACCACTGCAGCAACATACAGGAGAATGTGATTTCCTCTGGTTAATAAAAACATACAAGGTAGGAGCGATATGTTGTCTAACCGTCGTTTTTATGGTCTTTCTTCACACTTAAGCAATGATTTATAATTATTTAGTTTATATTCTGCCCAGTCAGCAGACCAACTACCGGTCATAGGTTCCTACAATACTGAAACAGGCTCTTTGGCCCAAACTGGTTCATGCAGACCAAAATGTCCATCCCCGCGAACCCCATTTCCCTGCACTCGAACCATATCCTCCTAAACTTTTCCTATCCATGTATGTAACCAAATGTCTTTCCAAGATTTTTAATGTACCCGCCTCAACTATTTCCGCTGGCAGCTCATTCCATATGTGTATCACCTTCTGTGATGACCCTCGTGTTTCCTTCTATTCATTCCTCTCTTACCGTCAACTGATGCCCTCCAGTCCTTGATTCCCCAACTCTGGGAAAAAGACTGAGTGCATTCACCTTATCCATGCCTCTCACGATCAAATACACTTCTATAAGATACGCCAACATTCTCCTATACTGTAAAGAAACAATATTCACTCTTGCCCAATCTCTCACTATAACGCAGATCATTGAGTCCAGGCAACATGCTTGCGAATTTTTTTCTGTTTTCTATCCAATTTAACAACATCTTTCCTGTACCAAGGTGATCAAAACTGAGACAATACCCCAAAAGTGGCTTCACCAAATGTCCTGTAGAACTGCAACATAACTCACTAACTTCTATACCCAATGCCCTGAGCGATGAAGGCCAGTGTGCCAAAAACCTCCTTCACTGACCTGCCTACCTGTGACTCCACTTTCAGAGAACTGTGAACCTGAACTCCAAGACCCCTCTATTCCACTACATTTCTTAAAGCCTACCATTCACCATGAAACTCCTATCTTGATTTGACATTCTAAATTGCAACGCTTCACGTTCATGCCTTTTAAACTCCATTTGCCATTTTTCATTTCCTCAGCTGAGCAAGGTCCAGGAGCAACTTCGGGCAGCCTTCCTCAATGTCCACGGTACTGGTTATTTAATGTCTTCGGCAAACTTCCTCATCATCCTTGTACATTCTTATCCAAATCATTGCGATAAATAACAAATGATAATGGACGCGCAGCAGCAAGCTGAGGCACTCCATTAGTCACAAGCCTCTAGTCCGGCAAGCATCCTTCCAATATTACACTCTGCTTCCTACCATCACGCCAATTTGATTTCCAATTTGCCAGCCAGCCCTGATTCCTTGCGATCTAATGTTCCAGAGCAGCCTACCATGTTGAGCCTTATCCAAAGCCTTACTGAAATCCATATAGATTACATCTTCTGCCCTGCCCTCCTCAACCTTCCTGGTCGCTTCATCAAAGAACTGTAACAAATTTGTGAGGCATGATCTCCCACTCCCAAAGCCATGCTCCATTGAGGAAGGACAGTGTGTTTTCGTTGGGGGGCAGGTAGGATTTAATTGCATCATCGAGGACAGGGATGACGGCGGGGCCCAGTCTGGTTTGTTGTCGGGGAGGAGGTTAGGGGACTTGGTCAAGTCCTTCGACTGGTGGAGGGTTTGAGCTATGGGGAGAGGCTGAATAGACTGTATCCACTGTGATCTAACCTTGCTGCACAGATAATGGCTTAGTAATAGAGGAACATTGTCGAACACTGTTGTGGAGAAAATATAGAGAACCACCAGGAGACGCAGAGAGTTCTTCAAGAAGTAGGCCTTTTATTTGCAAACAATATAGCTACACAATAAACCAGTGCTGTTAGTTCCCATTATCACCTAAGTTGTTCATTCTACTTAATGTCATTCTAATGTCACCGTTAGATATTTATTGCTAACTCTGCTACAGTGATCTTCAATTGCAGACTAACCTATCATGATAGATATTTAGCTATTCCATCTGTTACATTAGTCTCCTGCCTCAAGCTCACTCTAGTAACTATTAATTAGCTATTTTAATGTCATAGCCCAAATATTTAGAGTCCCAATCCTGTCATAATAACACTTAACAGAAAAACGTGCTTTATTACTTGTGTTCTCTCATCTTGCCATAGTGACCTTTCAGCCTTAACCTTACTCTGCTAATTGCTGTAAGAATGTTCCACTATGGTTATCCCATCCTGCCCCTGCCTTCCACAGAATACAAATGCCAGTGGTCTTCATGCTTTAACCCTTCCCATGCTTTCATGTTCTTTATTTTCCATATTCCCAGCCCCCGTTCCCTTTGAGACCTCTGCTCTCATCCATGGAAATAAGACAATGAGCTTAGCCTCTCTTGTGCCCAATACCAGAAATATAGATCCCAACATGGACAAAATAATTTTCGGAGTCGGAAACTTAAAGGATTCTTCCTCCATTCCTGAGGTCCCTTGGACCAAAAACCTGCCATCCAATAACCAGAACAGGAAAAAAAGACACAAGATCCCTCACAATCTTGGACCAGCACCGCGTTCTTCAGAGGTATCATCGATGTCCCCACGTGGACATATTCCTTGTACTGTGGCAGTTGTTAGATCATAACCATCGAACAGTGGTGTTCCACCTGAGGAGTAAACTTTTCCTGGGGTAGCTGAAATGACCACAAGTTGCCGTGCAGTGAAGAGAACTAAAAAGGACTTAATAAATGGTAGAGCACAACAAAACATGAAAGCAACAACAAGCAAAACTCCACCTACAGTAAATCCAATCTTGACAAACCATGCTCCCCAAGACCCGAATATAGTATTCAGCCAATCAAAAGCCTGATTACCAAACCCTGCATTGTTTTTATTTTTATCTCCCTTCTTAGATTGTTTAGTTTTTCCATTGCTTCAGTCAAAGATCCCCCAGGGCTAGTGTTGTTAGATACAAAGGCACAGCAATGTTCCCCAAACATCACACAAATTTCGCATTTTTCTTTCTGTATCCAATCTAAGGCCTGTCTGTTTTGTCATGTCATTTTAGTGGTAGCATCCAATTGTTTTCCGAAGACCACAACGGCACCATCAGTATAATTGATAAACATCTGCTTTTTGTAATACATCTAATTAATCCATTCAGCATTCTTGCTCATCCCCATTATTGGGATAAGAGCTTCCCAGCCCGTGGCAATCTCATTGCAGGCCTTAAACGCGTTAGGAATACCTCTTGGCTGTCCTATACTATCAACCTGAATGTCGGATCAGCGACATACCTTCGATTAGTTCGGCGACTGTGACGTAGCGTCAAGTTGCGTGTGGTGATATAACTACCTTGTGTTGGAGCATTACACGGGAAAAGCTGCCACTCCAGTCAGTGGGCAGCGTCATGCGCAACCCTACTTTCTTACCTCAGCCAGTAATTATCTGTCAGTGGGGCACGTTGAGAATTTAAAACAATCCCAAAAGTGGTGTCCACCTCGATTTGAATCGTATTCCCACAAAGACCCATAAAGTAGCCTACTGGTGTGGAGCTATTTCACTTAAAGCTTTCAAAACGCAACCCTTCCCGTTTCCTGAAAGCAGCCTCAGGAAAAGTGTAATTAGTCTTACTGGTAAACCACGGGGAACTATATCAACACCAAAGTTCGAGTTGCTGCCAGCCCACGTCATGCTGCTGATAGAATGTAGTGGCCTGAAGTAGCAGGCAACAAAACGGGGCAACGGGGTTGCCTGTAATTTGATGAATCATTCGGGTAAAGGGGTCGGCTGGAGTGCTGCAAACACCATTCAGTACAGATGTTTAAGCTAAAGGGCGTACGGATAACATAGTATGACGGGGTTAACTCAGTACACAAGAAGCAGTCCTGTCTAGCCATTACTACGACCGTGTAGTTTGCCCATTGATACCAGTGATTGCCACGGGCGCGTACCCATGCCAGGACAGCAAATTAACCCTGGCATTACCTGTCCAGGACTGCCACGATAATGGTCTCCAAGTCTTCTTATTCAGGCCTGGCATCAGAGAGGTGATTATCAGGCGCATCCCCCATGTCTTCCCCATCCTTGCTGCCAGGAGGACCGTTCTCGACATCTCAATAAGAATCATTTCTGGAATGATCAGGATTCCCAAGGACTTCACCTGTACCTTGTTCAAAACCCTGTGGAGGCGTACTAGCCTTCTGTGTGCCCTACCCGTGTCCATTTTTTTCAGCCTTAACTCCATTTACCTTAGTGTTAGAGTTAATTTGTACCCGTGAGAGAGCTTTAGTTCAATGATTAAGGTGGGACCATATGTGTCGTCCTTCCACGTGGATGGCGGTAGATGATGCCTTCATCACGAAGAAAGTTCTCTATCCTCGACTCATTTCAGCCTCTTCGAAATACCCGCACGTACACACAATCCCCGGGCTTACTTGGTCCTTCCTCGTTGACAGCTGTCAGTTCCCTTTTTATTTCCAGCAGGTGGTTAGTCTCATGTATCATCGGTTGCTGCATATATTGCTTAAGTTCTGAGTTTAACTGCTCCAAGCGAGGCTCTATGTATGGGCCTCTCCACTTGGGCACTGGCATAGATCTACCAGTGAGCATGTCAAGCAGTGTGAGCATCTCATGTCGCGGCAGCACATCAATCCAATTAAGGTTGGTCTTGCACAGATCTTGTTTAATTTTGCTGTCAATGTCCCATGAATTATTTTCACCACATCCGAAGACTGGGGATGATATACGCATCCAAACCTCTGCTTGATTTTCAAACAATGCAGCATCAAATTAACAACGTTCTGAATGAAGGCAGACCCATTCTCTGGGCTTATATCCGACGGTATACTCAACCCTTGAGATATCTTCATTCGTCATAAATGTTACTACTGCCCCAGCTCCTGCTTTCAACCTTATTTCCACTGGTCCTGCTGATTTCACTCTCCCCCCATCTGTATCATGTTGCGACCACAAATTGCCTGGTACTGTATCCAATTGCTCATTACCATATTGATCATTTTCCTCCACTGTCACTGGCATGCTCCGCTGGGTTGTTACCTTGGCTTCCTTTGGATGCCCTGTCAAGTTGCAGCACGCTAGTGTTTTAATATAGCTGCCATCCCTGGATTCGCAAACCCCTGTCTTGAGCATATTCCATTCCCTAATTGTTTCTACATGCCTGGCCAGAGTGCCTAAATTTTCAGATTGATCTCCTTAATTTACCAGTAAGGCTACATGCAGTGCAGAGCCTGGGACACTCTACCAGTTTGGCAGGAATGTATTTCTCTCTATTTGCAGGATCACTTCCTGCTCCCCTAATAACATTGCTTCACTGCTAAAATTTTATGGAGCACTGTCTTTCTACTGCCACTGCGTTTCTAACACCTCATCCTGACATTCATCAAATATCACAATATAGTCCAGCTCAAACTTCGGTGGTCTTGCTTTGGTCAACATCGTAAACACCTCTGCTTCCCACATCCCCCAAATGCCTTGAATATCACTTGCTATATTCACTATCCAATAAACATTAACATCTTCAAATTCTGGTATCGTTAATTGCATATTGACCTTTTCTACGACCAAGTCCTGCTATGTGCACTCCAAACTTACTTCAAACTGTCAGCTATGTTTATTTGAACTGTTTGTGAGTAATTATGAGACCATCTCCTTTGCTTCTCATTGAGGCGGGATGGCGTATTTGCTGAGTTTTTGAAGGAACTGTGAAAGAGCAGAGGGAAATAATTATCCACAGTAAGGAAGGTAATAAGTAGAAACATGTTAGCGTACTTTACATTCAAATACATATATGTCCTGTGTGTTACTGGTGAGGCTGATTGGTGCGATAAAAAGAGGGGAAGTGTAGAGATGATAAGTAATTTTGATGATACAAATATTCACAGAGTGATTAGTAGTGAGGAAGACAATCTCAGGATACAGATAGAAACTGACACATTTGTCAGTTGGGCATGTCAGTGGTAGATGAAATGTAACTTTGATAAATGTGAGATGATGTTTCTTGCCAGGAGTCACAAGACAAAACAGTACTGAATGAGTGGTGGGATACGAGGAAACTCAGAGGAAATGAAGATCCCTCAATGTGGCAGAAGTGGTTGATGGTTCAGTGAGAAAGGTATCTTAACCAGCAGGGATTTCCTATCGGTGCTCTGGAGGATTTTGTATCAGTCACAATTGGAGTTTTGTGTGCAGTCCTTGTCACTGTACGATAAGAAGGATGTGAATGCATGAGACAGGGTGCACAAAGATTTTCGTGAAAAATGTTGCTGGGAGATTAGCAGTTTGGTTGTGAAGACAGATTCTGGAAAAGGTCGAGTTGCGATTTTACGAGTAGAGATAAGAGGATAAGACAATGGGGGTGCATGGATTGGGGGAATCTAAAGAAGTTTTTCCCCTTCTCTGAAGATCCGATAGCAATGTGGCCCGTTTTGTTTAGCTGAAAGGCTCGAGGCTCAAAGGGAAGATGACACCCAGAGGACGGTCGGTTGAGTTGGCAATCTTCAAAATCTTTACAAAGTACTTGAATGACTATCAAGACATTGGAACAAGTTTTGAAATGGGACTCGTGTAGTTTATAATATAATTTTCGAGTTACAAACACGATGGATCGATGAATCAAGTCTGTCCCATATGATGTTATCATTCAATGAATTGTCAGTTAAATTTCGGAATTAATTTCTGTTTTTTAGATTAGATTAGACCATTTACAGTGTGGAAACAGGCCCTTCGGCCCAACTAGTCCACAACGATCCGCCGAAGGGCAATCCACCTAAACCTATTCCAATACATTTACCCCTTCATCTAACACTATGGGCAATTTAGCATGCTCAATTCACCTAAGTTGTACCTAACTAATTTTTGTCTTCGTTTTGAAGAAATATAAACTAGTGTACGTTCAAGCTGTTGTGATGGTTACTACGAACTTCTGGTTCTGATTCAGAGAATTCATTCACAAATAGATTTAGCCAAACGAATTGCAAAAGTGAATTAAAAGGTAAGCAATAACGAGAGGCATTGAATGACCGAATAGCCTCAGCAAGAACAAGCGTCCTGAGTGAAAAGTAGTGCAAAAAATATATTTTTGTGTCTAATTGTGAGAGAAATAAAGAAAGTCTTGCTGTTTGAAGACAACCTGCAATTAGCATTTGAGACACAAGAGATTCCAATTAATTCAGAAATTGAGCTATTCAAACTGACTTAGTGAAAAACATCATTAAAGTATACCTGTTGGGATAAGTTGGTTGTCGAAAATGATTAAAACGTTGGAAGTTTCATCATAATTTCCCAGTGGATATACCACACAATATAAAGTAAAGTCTCTGAAACTGTATTACTTTCAATTCGAAATAATTCTCCAATTCCAACAGATTAACAGCTGCAGCAAGGGAGAGTTAGTGCCAAAAACAATAAAATGCATCTACCAAGGCAAATGGTCAAAAAGGTTTACTGCACATCATTGCTGTTGTTGGAGTTCCAGGTAAGTCTTGGAACCACTCATGTTGTACATATCTCTGTTTCTTCCAATTAGAATTATTCGGAATGTGGGTTCCTATTCAAAGAGGAACAAGTAACCCCAGTGCCCAAGTGTGACTGGGAGCATCACTCAAAGTAATATTATACTGAGTGTGGGTAACTAACTGGAGGGGAACAGCTTGCCCCTGTGGCTTTGTGAACGTAAGATTACCTATGAATATAAAATTGAACTGTTTGTGGTGAACCGAATTCAAGTGAATACCTGACTACGTTCGTAACGAGGACAATAACTTGACTGTTAACGTGGAATGCTTCTTTCATAATACATTTCTAATTTCTGATGTGTTCACTGATGAAATTGTCATTGTGGATTGTAAGCTGAAAATGTATTGCTGGAAAAGCGCAGCATGTCAGGCAGCATCCAAGGAACAGGAGATTCGACGTTTCTGGCATCAGCCCTTCTTCAGAAATGAGGGAGGGCTCATTCCTGAAGAATGGCTTATGCCCGAAACGCCGAATCTCCTGCTCATTGGATACTGCCTGACATGCTGCGCTGTTCCAGCAATACATATTCAGCACTGATCTCTAACATCTGCAGACCTCACTTTCTCCGCATTGTAGATTGCAAATACGATTGAATGCAAATTAGATAAATCATTGATGTGTATATTTGTACTAGGTTTGTTAAGTTAAATGTTCCATTGGGGGTACATATATGTGACTCATTCGCATATCGTGAAAATAATAGAATAGCAATGTCAATTCACTCAATTGTCCGATGGATATATCATGTTTACTTAAAAAGTCTTTTGGACTGATTGATATCCCAGCAAGGTTAGGGCAAGCCTGTATCATGGCTACGACATTTCTTTATCTCGACGTTAATAACGAAGGATCTGGACTAACAAGTGTTGACACTATTTCGCACCTGCATGTGATAAGATTTTGATTAACAATCTTTGAACCAGTTATTCATAATATAAGCGGATTAGATTTTTAATGAGATCACTGTCCATTACTTTGTGATGTGTGTCCTCCTTGGGAGGAAGAGGTTTTATTAAGGACGTTGCACCAGTTAGTTTTAAGGCAATCTTATTAAAATGCAAAATAAATTTAATAGGAAAACATTCTGATGGAATAAATAATGGGCATCAGGACTTGTAATATTATGGCTGTGATAAATAATTGATTTAGAGAGGATTACAGAAAAGAAAGAGAACACAATAAAGAATGTTGCATAATAATAAAGAAAATCGTCACCAAGATTTTTGACTTCAGGCATATTCGTGAGACTCTGCTGGCCATCTACATAATTCATGTTACTGGCAGAGCGCATAAATCTAAGTTTCCAAGTAGAGAGCATTTGTCTTCTTGTGTTAATGATAAACGTTGTGACTCTGCCAAATGTCCAACTTCATCACACAACCCCAATTTTTGTTCCACGGCTTCTGTTTATTCAACATCACCATGTGTTAAACTCTAAAGTGCGACAAACTCTGGATTGTTTGACTTGTAATTACAAAATATTTATTCCTTAATCAGATGTTCCTTTTTTTTTATGAAATGAAATAAAATCTCTGCGTCCTTTACGTATAAATTATAAACATGTACTGACAACAGGAAGCCTTTAAGAAACTGGAGTCAAAGAGATTACAACTCACTTTTTTATTGCACTGACTACAGCTAAGATGGTCCTGGCACTAAAAGGACAATCATCTCAGCTGTCACACATCGATGCACGAATTCTGCAAGGTCGTGTCCTTTGTCCCAAACTCTGCAGTTGTCTCACCAATGCCCTTCCCTCCACTTGTCATTACTAAGGCAAAGATGTTTCCACACAATTACACCACGTTCAGCACAGTTTGAAACTACGTGTATATTGAAGACATTTGTGCAAATTGTTTCACTTGAGAGAAGCTACTGTAGTGGTTCTCATGACAGTGTACTGAACAAAAAGGAACCTGAGTTCTAAAATTCAACATGTATCGAGAAAATATAATTAATCATTTCAAATCTATTTTCTTCTATTTTCTTTCATCTTACAGTTATTCTGGGTGTCAATTGCATTCTTATCTCGGTGCAAGTGTGGCCTGTCAACATGTTCCACTCGCTATCTCGTAGCCATGGCAGTGTCTGATCTACTGTTCATTATTTTTGATATCATATTTGATGAGTTTGCTTACTATTATTATCCGCCGTCTTTTCTGGACATCACTCCTGTTTGTAGTGTTCTCCACGTCCTGAGCTGCTTTACTGTTGATTGTTCTGTCTGGATCACTGTTGCTTTTACATTTGATCGATTTGTAGCCATTTGTATTCATCAGAAGAAATCTCAGTATTGCACAGTGAAAACAGCAATGAGATTTCTAGCAACAATCTGCATTTTCTTCTCTTTAAAGAATATTCCCAATTATTTCATATTTGAATCCGGAAGGATCATTAATAACATTCCATGGTACTGTTACAGAAAACACAGTTATTATGACAATGTACATTGGGTGAGTTTTACATATATTGAAATATTTTTAATACCATTTCTACCATTAATTTTTATTGTGTTCCTCAACATTCTGACCGTCAGACACATCTCTGAGGCAGTTAAGGCACGCAAAGGACTGAGGGGTCAGAGAAAAACAGAGAATGACCCAGAGATAGACAGCAGAAAGAAATCTGTGATTTTACTCTTTGCTGTATCCGCCAATTTTATCCTTCTCTGAATTGTGTTTATTTTATGTATGTTCTATGTTGGCGATTACGTGGATGATTTTGATCTCTTTGAACAAGTTGCATACATGCTGCGGAACCTAAGTTGCTGCACAAATGCAGTTATTTATGTGGTGACACAGAAAAAACTTTAGAGACCAGTTAAAGTATGCCATAAAATATCCAGTTATAAAAACAATTCAATTGATGAATAAATCCAAGTCACTGAGAGCCAACATGAGATGCAGCAGATAATGGAACGAGGTGTCCACGCGAGGAATGAACGAAAGGGAAAAAGAGAAGTAGCAACAGGATTTTGTTGTTTTTTCCAATGAGAAAGAAATTACTCCATCCAAGGAGCAACACGGAAGAGGCTAGAGCAACAAAATCAATGTAAAGTGCTGACAGCAATGAGCAGCAGAATATAGAAAGCTAAACAACAAAGCCCAAACCGAAAGAGGAATGATTTATGCCTCAGAAAAAAAAATCACTCAAGCAATCACTGCACAGCAAGCGAAGCTGACACAATAATAAACTATCTGGTGAATGTATCATCGTTCACTGCAGGGCAGAGTGGGAAACTCTTTCTCACAGAACTCTCGGATCCACACATCTGGACAAATTAAAAAAACATGTTAGGTTTCCAATTAAAAAGATTGCATAGATTAAATACCATATATATAAAATATGTTTTTAAATCATAAATGTGTTTCCAGGGATACTTTGTTTCCATTCACTTCCCCCGGCTTGATGCAGATATCAGTTCCTTCCTTTGTTTATATTTCTCATGATTCGTGTAATCTGAGACAGAGGACCGGAAAAATGTTACTGTAAGATTTTTTTTAAGGTATTTTCCCATTAGAGGTCATTTTAACAAATTCCAGGAGCAGCAATTACTGTTTTCTAAGCTGTTTTGGAAATTTTGGGGAAAAGAAAGATTAGAATAAAAAATGACACTTGAAAAAGAGAGAGAGAGAGAGAGAGAGAGAGAGAGAGAGAGAGAGAGAGAGAGAGAGAGAGAGAGAAAGTCAAGAACCTTGTGCTCAAGGTATTAAAGGAGAAATAAACCGACACAACTGCCTGACACAGCTAATCCAGGGAAGTATCTTTGGACATTGAAGTGTGTCTATGAAAAATTAACCAAGAGTCAAATTCCAAGATGAACTTGAAGGAACCTGCGAGAGAGAGAGGTCGCAGTTCAGGAACAGCTAAGTGCATAGTTTTTAAAATATTTTAAGTGGAAACTTACTGCCCTGTTTTTGGAAGTCTGCAATACTGAACAGAGTGGGTTCTTTGTGATGATATGTTTATTGAGTTCTGCCTCTTGATTAAATTTAACAATACAAAATATTGATACTGAAGTTGCCTGGAGCAGTGCTTTATTACAGCAGTAAGACTGTGCTATTTCTGGTAACTTTCGGTTGTTCAGGTGCAAAGATTGCCTTTAGGAGAGTACTGTGCCCTTCCTATACGATGTGAGGGGTTAGGGAGAGTTTCCATGCTACTGTTGAGTATGTTAGCAGTAAGAGTGTTTGGTTATGAATTCAATAAGATTATTTTGATCAGTTGGAATGTCAGTTAGAGGCACTGAAGAATTTACAGGAGCATAGCAGTTATAGGAAAGGGAGAAAATCCGCAGATACAGTCATGTAGATTGGTTACTTCTATGAAAGTTAGGAAGAAGAGGCAGGTAGTGCTGGAGTTTCTGGTGGCTATCCCCATCTCGAACAAGTACGCTGCTTGGGTTGTACCCGAGATGGATCTCAGATGAATGTAGCACCAGCAGTCAAGTTCCTGTCACCAATCCAGGCTTTAATGTAACGTAGAATGTCAGGTTCCAAGCGATTGGTTGGGATAGGAATCTCTAAATTCAGAGGTACAAACATTCTGCAGGGGAGCGCGCGAATGGAATGTTGCCCCCACCCCCACCCCCCTCCCCGAGTGCCATGATCAAGAATATCTCGGACAGGGTGAACAATCCGCTCAAAGGCAAAAACAATGACTGCAGATGCTGGGAAACTGATTGTGGAATACCGTGGTGCAGTCAAAGTACAGCTGTTCAGGCAGCATCCGATGAGCAGTGAAATCGACGTTTCTGGCAAAAGCCCTTCATCAGGAATAAAGGCACAGTGCCTGAAGGGTGGTGAGATAAATGAGAGGGGGGTGGTAGTGGGAAGAATATAGCATAGAGCACAATAGGTGAGTGTGGGTGGGGATGAAGGTGATAGGTCAGGAAGGAGGGTGGGGTGGACAGGTGGAAAAGAAGATAGGCCAGTCGGACAAGTCATAGGGAGGGTGCTGAGCTGGAAGTTGGGAACTGGGGTGAGGTGGGAGAAGGGGAAATGAGAAAACTGATGAAGTCCACATGAATGCCCTGGGGTTGAAGTGTTCCGAGGCGGAAGATGAGGCGTTCTTCCTCCAGGCGTTGGGCAGTGAGGGAGCGGCGTTGAAGGAGGCCCAGGACCTCCATGTCCTCGACTGAGTGGGAGGGGTATTTGAAATGTCGGACCACAGAGCGGTGTGGTTGGTTCGTTCGGGTGTCCCAGAGATGTTCCCTAAAGCAGAGCAGTGAAAATAGAAAGCAGGTGAACCCTAAGGCATAGTAAGAAAATGGAACAAAAGATGACAGGGAGTATCATTTTTTGATAAGGAATAGAATTACATTTATATATAGACCTAAGACGAACTAATACGGGACATGAGAATTCATTGGCGGATCAAGGAAACCCCTCAGGCTTTCGATAGAATCATCACGAATAAAAGAATGACTAGAGGAAGATTAGAGCTAATGGAGCATTATAGTGCAAAGTGGTGCGTGGAGTCAGAGAGATAGATTAAGCTCTAAATGAACACGTTTCGTCAGTATTCACACGAGAAAAAGACAATGAGTGCGAGAATCATCCAGAAATACAAGCTACTAGATCAGATGGGATTGCGGTGCATAAGTAGGAGGTATGAGCAGTTCTGGAAACTATGAAAATAGATAAGTCCCCTAGGCTGGATAGGATTTATACTAGAATTCTCAGTGAAGTCAAGGAGGAGATTGCCCAGCCCTTGCGTTTGATTTTTATATCGTCACTGTCTACAGGATTCGGGCTAGAAGACTCGAGGATAGCAAATATTGTTCCCTTGTTCAAAAAGGGCAGGAGAGATAGCCTTGGAAATTATAGAACTGTGAGCCTTTTCTTCAGTTGTCAGAAAAGTTTGGAAAGGGTTGTTCGACACAGGATTTATAATCATCAAGAGATGAATAAGTTCATTAGGGATAGTTAATACGTTTTGTGAAGGGTAGGTCATGCCTCACGAACTGTCGTGAGTTCTTTGAGAAGGTGACCAAGCAGGCGGATGGTGGTGAAGCGGTTGATATCGCAGATATGAATTTCGGAAAAGTATTTGATAAGTTTCCCACTGTAGGCTATTGGACAAATACGGAGACATGGGATTGAGGGTGATTTAGCAGTTTGGATGAGAAATTAGCGAGGTTAAATCAGACAGATGGTCACGGTTGATGGGAAATATCCATCCTGGAGTTTGGTTATTAGTGGCGTTCTGCAAGGATCTGTTTTCGGGCCACTGTTTTTCATTTTTATAAAAGGCGTGAATGAGAGCATCGAAGTGTGGGTAAGTAAATTTGCGGATGACACTGACGTTGGTCGAGTCGTGGATCGTGGTGAAGGATGTTGTATTTTACAGAGAGATATAGATAAGCTGTATAGCTGGGCAGACCGTTGGCAAATGAAGTTTAGTGTAGAAAAGTGTGAGGTGATTTACTTTGGAAGAAGTAATAGGAATACAGAGTACTGGGCTACTGGTAGTATTCTGGGTAGTGCAGATGAGAAGAGAGATCTTAATGAAAGGTACTTAAGATCCTTGAAAATTACCGCCAAGGTTGATAGGGGAGTAAGAAAGCATACAATTTGTTAGCTGTTATTGATCGGGGGATTGAGTTTCGGGTCCACGAGATCAAAAAAAACAATGGTACAACTACATTTGGATTTTTGCGTCCAAGTCTGGTCACCCATTATAGGAAGGATGTGGATGCTTTGGAAATGATTCAGAGGGGATTTGCCAGGATGTTGCCAGTTGTGGAGGGAAGGTATTACGTGAAATGGTTGAGAGATCTGAGGGTATTTTCGTGACAGAGAAAAAAATTGAGTGGCGATCAAATTGATACATATAAGGTAATCAGACATTTAGCTAGGTTGAACAGTGAGAGCCTATTTCTTCTGATGGTAATGGAATACACGAGGGGATGTAGCGTTAATTTGAGGGGTTATAGATATAAGAACGAACATCAGAGGTAGTTTCTTCATTCAGAGAGTAGTAGTGGTGTGGAAAGCACTGCCTGCAACAGTGGTAGACTCGCCAACTTTAAGGGCATTTAAATTGACATTGGAATAGGCATATGCACGAGAATGGAATACTGTAGGTTAGATGGGCTTCAGGATGATTCCACAAGTCGTCGCAACATCGTCGGACAATGTGAATGGAACGTTTGTTGTTCATGTACCTCAGGAAGATGCACTTGGTAACACATCGAGGGATGTGGAGCGGGAGCTTAGAAATGAATGATTATCTTAGCGGAATTGTACGATACATCATACAATAATCAACTGGAAATTGATAAACAATCTCGCAAGGCGTTCGCAGTTTTCTGTAAGAATAATACAATGGTAATGGTAGGGGATTTTAACCTTGCAAACATAAACTAAAATTGCCATAGTTTAAGGGTTTAGACGGAAAGAAATTTGTTAAGTGTGTGTAAGAAAACGTTCTAATAAATTATGTGGATGTCCCGATTAGAGACAGTGAATAATTTAACTTATTCTTGGGAAACAATGCAGAGCAGGTCACTGAGATGTCAGTGGGCGAGCACGTTGGGCCAGAGGCCATAACTCCGTCGTTTTAAGCAGTGAATGGAAAATAGACCAGCTTCTAAAATTAATGTTCTAAAGGGGAGGAACGCCAATTTTGAATGTGTTAGGAAAGAATTTTCCGAAGCTGACTGCGAGCGTATATTCACCAGAAAGCAACAGTTGGAAAATGCGAAGCCTTCAAAAATGCGATAATGAGAATCCAGAGACAGCATGTTCCTGTTCGGGTGAAGGACATTGCTCGTCTGAAAAGAGAATACTGGGTCACTAGAGAAATTGAGATTGTGGTTAAGACAAAGAAGGAAGCATATGTCAGGTATCGACAGCAGAGTTCGAGTGAATCATTAGCAGAGTATAAAAGTAGTTGGAATATGCTTGAGAGGGAAATCAGAAGTGTGAAAATGGGACATGAGATAACTTTGGAAAGTAGGGTTCATGTTAATCCAAATGCATGTTATGAATAAAAGAACGACAAAAGGCGAACTAGGGAGAGAGTAGGATCCCTTAAATGTCAGCAATGCAGCCGATGAATGGAGCAGCAGGAGGTGGGGATATTCTAAACGAGTATTTTACATCAGTGTTTACTATGAAGAAGAAAATGGAAAGTGGGGAAATCGATGGTGATATCTTGAAAAATGTCCACATTAGAAGGGAGCAGGTGCTGGATGTCTTAAAATGCATATCGTTGGATAAATCGATATAACTTTATCAGGTATACTCTCGATCTCTGTGGGAAGCTGGAGAAATGATTGCTGTACATTTTGCTGAAATCTTTGTTTCATCAATAGTCAGAGGTGACGTGCCACATGACTGGCTGTTCACCGAACTGGTGTCACAATTTGAGAAAGGTAGGAAGGAATTGAAGACCAACAAAAAAACCGCTAGTATCAGTGATGGGCTGGTTTTTGGAAGGAATCATGAGGGAGAGGATATGCAAGTATTTGGAATGAAAAAGATTGATTCGTGATAGTCAACAATGTTTAATGCTTGAGAAGCCATGTCTTACTAACTTGATTGAATTTTTTGAAGAAGTAATGGAAGATGAATGATGAGGGCAGAATGGTGGACGTGATATTTGGGGTCTTTCGTAATGCATTTGCAAGATTTCAAATGGTAGAGTGCCTAGCATGGTTAGATCACATGGAATATAGGGATGACTGGCTATTTCGATCTCGAACTGGCTCCTAGGTAAAAGAGAGGCGGTGGTGTTGGTTGTTTGTTTTCCAGGCTGGAGGCCTCTGACCAATGTTTTGCCATAACGAAGCAGTGGTGGATCCACTGCTTTTCGTTATATATTTAAAATGATTTGTAAGTGGGCATCGGAGTTATTGTTAGGAAGTTTACAGCTGTCACCAAAACTGGAGATGCAGTGGACAGCGAAGAATGTTATCTCAGAGTACAATGGGAACTTGATCAGTTGGACCAGTGGGCGGAGGAGTGGCATATAGAGTTTAATTTGGATAAATGTGATGTGCTGCATTTTGGAAAGGCAAATCAGTACAGGATATATTCAGGTAATGTTATGTTCATGGGAGTGTGTTGCTGAACAACGAGATCTTGTAGTGAAGCTTCATAGTTCCTTGAAAGTGGATTTTCAGGTAGATTGGATACAGAAGAAGGCGTTTCGTTTGCTTGCCTTTACTTTTCAGTGCATTGAGAATAAGAGTTCTGTTGCGGCTGTACAGGGTATTGGTTCGGCGAATTTATGAATATTACATGAAATTCTGGTCTCCCTCCTTTAAGTAGGATGTAATGTAACTTGAAAGCATTCAGAACAGATTCACAATAATGTCGTCATTTGAGGGTTTGAGGTATAGTGAGACACTGAACTGCCTGGGGCTGTTTTCCCTGTAACGATTGTCGCAGAGAAGGAAACATTTGATTATTTTTAATTGTAAAATCATGAGGGCCTTGGAGAGGGTAATCAAGATTGTATTTTTCATGGGCTGCCAGAATCCAGAAATAGAGGCAATGGCTTTAGGGTGAGGGGGAGAAATTCACAGGGGTAACGTTTTTTACACAGAACATGATGTGTATATGGAGTGAGCTGCCAGAGGAAGTGGTGAAGGCTGGCACATTTCGAGCATTTATTAAACGTCTGGATGGGTATAGAACCAGGAAGAGTTTCGAGGGAATTGGGCCAAATGGAACTAAATGGACCTGGGATATCTGGTCAGCATGGATGAGTTGGAAAAGTGTGTCTGTTTCCATGTTGGACAACAAGACAATACACCAATAGCAGCATGGCTGAACTGTGATCTAACCCCTCATTCCTCCCTTTGTCCCTTACCTACAACATCTTGGTCCTCAATTCGATTTCAAACAGTAACACACTTCCCGTTGTGTTATGGAATACACATTTTCGTCGTCCTCATCTCTTGTGGAATGTCATGCGAGCATAGCATCTGATGCCAGGCCAGTCTGCTGGACAGAAGCCACTCAGTGCTGGGGGAGGTGTGCCTTCAATGCATAAAATCGTTGATATTATCGATAAAATTCCAGTCTCTGACACCATATTAATTAAACATGTGAATACTACATTGTGAGTTGAAATAGAGAGGCTGAATTTTTTTTTCTGTCACATTTTGTTCCTCAATCAACATTGTTTTTGGAGTGTTGCTGTTCCGTGAGGCAGAACACTCCCACCTTCTCAAGGGCTGATAAGAATGGGGGAATAAATGCTGAACCCAGCCAATGATACCCACATCACATTACGGAATGAAAAAACATTCCCTTTGTGTTCCTCATCACTCACTGTCTGTGCAGAGAAAGCAAACCATCCTCACTTCCCTCGTCCCACTGCTCGTTGAAATGGCAAAACATTCGAAAATTTGAAGTCACTATCCCATGACGTCACTCTGATTTGTGTACAACAAAATGGAAAGTAATATTTAATACTTAATAAGTTGTGTAGTAAAGGGATACTAACTCAATCAACGAAGGGCTCAGGCCTCTGACTCAATTTCTCACTCACACAGGCACACACACACACACACACACACACACACACACACACACACACACACACACACACACACACACACACACACACACACACACACACACACACACACTCTGTGAAACAATCCCTGAATGTCAGATTAATGCGGGACATCAACACACCAGGGTCAGGTTCAAGACACACCTCCCCCCAGCAATGAGTGGCTTCTGTACTGCATACTGACCTGAAATCAGATGCTGTGCTCGGTAGCAGGACATGCCACAAGGGATGACGATGACGACCATGTGTATTTCAGAACAGCAATCTAACAGAATCAGAACAGAACAGTGAGAAGCAAATAAAGAACTAGATGATGAATTTGTCGAGTAGTTCAGGTCTTGCTATGTGTGTGTACATGTCTGTGTGGCCTGCCATTGTGTTTGTCTCTGTCTGTGCATCTGAATATAAGATAATGAGAGTAGAGAGTGAATTTAACACAGCAACTCTTGTCAGACTATACATGCCTTTAAAAACATGTATTGGGATTTCAGCTGTATAAAACTCCATGCTTCACCTGTCTGGAGAATTTGCTGATGGCTACAGTGTGGAGTGGTGTTTCCACTGCATCTAACACTGTGCTGGCCATACCGTGGGGGTTGTTGGGGATACATTAAACAGAGCCGAACAGCATATCCAACTCTATCCTGTCCCTAACCAGAAAGTGTCTGATGGGGAGAGTGTAGGGGGATATTCACTTTGGAACAGAAGAACTATGCTAAGCCATTCCGCCCTTAAGCCTGATCTATCATTCGATGTGGTCATGGCTGATGTGTCCCCTCACTCCAGGTTCCTTCCTTTGGCCCACACCCCTCAAGATCTTCACTGACTAAAATCATATCTGTCCAAGATTCAAACTGAAGAGCAGACCCGGCATCTTCGTTGTTTATGGCAGATGATTCCAAATCTCTCTCACACCTTGTGACTCAAATCACTTCTTAAATCTCTCCTGACGTCTCTGGGCATTCAGCCTCAGGCTCTGCTCCATCTCGTTCTACAATCTGCAACCAGTAGGAGTTCTTTATCTTGTGGAACATGTCTCATACAGTTGATATCTTAAAGGCTTTGATTCGACCTCCCATGAGTCTTCTCAATTTGAGCAGAAACATTTGTACAATCTTTCCTCAGAAGGTATCCTCTCAAGTCCAGGGTCATTCTTCCTTCTAACAGTTTCTTCCTGTTCTCCCGATCTATCAATATCTCTGTGTAATTTGGAGGGAGCATTTGCACTATTTGCAATCCTGCTAAACTTTAATCCTATCCCAGTGCTCTGCCTATATTGGGAGCGTATTATTGGAACAGTGTAGAAAGCGCTTTACTCTGCATTGAATACAGTGCTGCACCTGTCCAGGGAGTGCTTAATAGGGGTAGTATAAAGGGTTATTTGCTTTGCGTCTGACTTCATTCTCCACATGTTTCGGTGAGGTCGTCTCAATTGAAAATGTGAGAGGGGCACCTACTCTGATTTAACCCAGTGATGTTGCTACCCTGAGTGTATTTGATGGGTTCAGGATGGGGGAAGTCGTTGATTTTATCAAGATCTGACCAACGCCGAAAGTGGCCTGGGAATATCAAAAGCTGCAGAGAAGAGAGAACTCTATTCTCTATGTAATCCCATTCTCTACTTGCACTGGTTTAAATATGTCGAGTCTGGTGAATTGTTAGGAGAACTGAAACAATGTGACATGTGAATTGATGCTTTGTGGGTGTTACACCGAAGACAAGTTAAATTAAACGATCAGATGTTAATTTAGTAGCAGAAACACAGAAAGTTTCTGTTCTGTTACTTATCACCAAATTTCAGTCTGGGCCAAAAATACTGTCACAAAGTGCAATGAATCAAAACCTGATTTCTGTCCCATATTAATGTATCATCACAATACGAATTTTCGTTACAGAGGTACTGAATGGAGGAGTTTTTTTGAAGGTGATTAAAATGCAAATTCCAGAGACTGCTTGCAGTGAATCCTTGAGACAATGTCACATTTCCCATGTTTGTCTTACTTTCCAAGCACCAAATATCTGTGCAACACAAATATGCTAAAACTGATATAGTTCACCCACTGAATTGCACGTGTACAGACTCGTTCAGCTCCTGATGATGGGCTTTTGCCAGAAACGTCGATTTTCCTGCTCCACGGATGTTGCCTGCCCTGCTGTGCTTTTCCAGCACCACTAATTCAGACTTGTTCAGTATCTGTCGCAAAGTTTGAATTCTGTAGAGCTCGGCCCCATCCTCAGTCTTTCTCAAATGCCACAGAAACCAGCTTATGTAAAGATGAGAGGTGAAGGCTCAGCTAGGGCGCTTGAGAGTAACAAGGCAGCCAGGAAGGACATAAAGAGAGAGCTGAGAAAATCCAGGAGGGGATATAAGAATTCTTTGGCAGGTCAGATCAAGGATACCCGAAAGCATTCTAAAGAATGCCAGGAACAAAAGACTGATTTTATTAAGATCTGGGTCATTCAAGGGCAGAGCATGGAACAGTAGGACAGAGATTGCAGTGCAGGGCATTCGGCCCCCGATGTTGTGCCGACCTATGGAACCAATCTTAAGCCTTTCCAGCCTCAACTATTTCATTTTCATCCGTATGTGTATCCGATGGCCATTTAAAGATGGCGAATCTACACTTATTTCCGGCAGTGTGTTCCATGCACCTACTATTCTCTGAGTAAAGAAACTACATCTGTCACTTGTCTTAAACCTCTGATCCCACAGTTTAAGGTTATGTCCCCTCGTGCGAGCCATCAGCATCTGAGGAAAAATGTTCTTACTGTCCACACTATCTAAACCTCTGATTATCTTATATGTTTCAATTAAGTCACCTCTCAAACGTCTTCTCTCTAGTTAAAACAGCTTCAATTCCCTCAGCCTTTCATCATTAGACGTTGCCTCCATACCAGGCAGCATCCTCTTAAATCTCCTCTTAAACCTTTCCAAAGCTTCCATATTCTTCCAATAATGTGGTGCCCAGAACTGTACGCACTACTCCAAGTGTGGCTGCGCCAGAGTTTTGTACAGGTGCAGCATGACCTCGAGGCTCCGAAACTCAATCACTGTACCAATAAAAGCTAATACACCGAATGCCTTCTTAACAACCCTATCAACCTGGGTGGCAACTTTCAGGGATCTATGTACGTAGACAACAAGATCTCTATGCTCATTTATGCTCACCACCAATCTCACCATGCGCCCACTTTTCTTTATTACCATTGCTCCTTCAAAAGTGAATTATCTCTCACTTTTCCACATTAAACTCCATTTGCCACCTCTCAGCTCAGCTCTGGAGATTATCTATGTCCCTCTGCAACCCGCAACATCATTCAGCACAGTCCACAGCTCCACTGATCTTCGTGTCATCCGCAAATTTACGAACCCTTTCTGCTGCACACTTACCTCGGTCATTTATAAAAATGACAAAGCACAATGTCCTCAAAAAAGATTATTGTGGTACACCGCGAGTAACTGTACTCCAGAACGAAAATTTTCTATCAACCACCACCCTCTGCTCTCTTTGAGCCAGCTAATTTCTGTTCGAACCCCATTAACTTAACTTTAACCCCATTCCTCCGTATTGTGTGTAATAGCCTACTATTAGGAACCTTATCAATCGCCTTACTGAAATCCATATACAGCACATCAACCGCTTTACCGTCATCCACTGTTTGATCATCATTTGAAAGAGCTCAGTAAGGTTCGTGAGGCACGAACTACCCATCACAGAACCACGTTGACTTTCATCAATGAGCTTTATTCTGTCTTGATGGTTAGCTATCCTATCTATCATAACCTTTCCAATATTTTAACTATTTTAGCCAAAGTAAGGCTCACTGGTCTATGATTACCAGGGTTGTCTCTACTCTCCGTCTTGAATAAGGGGACCGTATTTGCTATCCTCCTCCCTTCTTGCACTAGTCCTGTAGATAATAACGACATAAAGATAAAAGCAAAAGGCTCTGCAATCTCCTCACTAAATTCCCAGAGAATCCTATGATAAATCCCATCCTGCCCAGGGTAGTCTTCTATCTTCACACTTTCCACAATTGCTGACACCTCCTCCTTGTGAACCTTAATCTCATCTAGTCTAATAGCTTGTATCTGAGTATTCTCCTCGACAACATTGTTTTTTCCGAGTGGGAATGCTGACGAAAATTATTCATTTGGCGTGTTCCTGTGACTCCAGTCACAACTTCCTACAACTATACATGATTGTCTCTAATCTTTCTCTCGTCATGCCTTTATTCTTGATATACGGATATAAAGCGTTTGGGCTTTCTATGATCTCATCTGCCAACGACTTGTTGCGCCCCCTTTGTATCACAGAAAGAGATAATTGCAGTGGAAGTAGAAAAGCCTAAATGGCAATTGAGGGAAATGGAGTTAGAAGATAAGGAAAGGGAAGATAAAGAGGAAGAGAGAGAGAGAAGAAAAAAATAAATTAGAAGAAAAGAGAGAGCGAAGAGGGCGAGGGAGGAAAAAGGGAGATAGCGAGGAAAGATGGAGAGGTAGGAAAAGAGAGAAGGGTCTGAGCTTAGAGAGAATATTTGGAATTCGGAATTTGCGAATTAGTCAGCAAAATCAAGTTAACAGGATGTTGATTAAAGCATAAGATAGTGATATCGACAAATATATCAAAACGTTGCGACATTTTGATGAGAAAGATGTTGAATCTCCTTTATTTCATTGAAAAAAAGATTGTTGGGCAAATGGAATAGTCCGAGTATTCTGGATAATGATAGCTCATGCTAAACAGTTAGCAGACCTAATGAGGTATTTGTTGCACTGTCACATGAGGGGTCGAGAGATTATGAAGAGTTGAAATGGTACTAGAAGCATGTCAATAGCGCTTCAGAAAAAGAAAGGAAAAACCGAGCCAGACGCATGCTGAGTATTAACTAGAGTAATTTCGAGAGATGGGTCGTTGTTTTAACGATGATAGGACTTTTGAGCCTCTAAGAGAAATTAGTCTTGTGGAGAAGTTGAAAACTCGCTTCGAAATAAAGTAAGAATTCACGTGGAAGAACAGAAATTTCAGGAAATGAGATGGGTAGCAGAATTAGCAGATGAACACATATTGGTGCATAAGACAAGCTTCCGTCTAGAATTTCGTCCTGACACGGATAGAAGATGGGAGAACAGGGGATCCTGCACTGCGAAACAAAGAGTCGAGAACACTGGGAAGAGTTTAACACTGGTTTAAAAAGGATGTCCAAGAAAGTGGAAAGAAGGTGAAAGGAATCTGGTGTTTCTACTGTGGTAAAGAAGGACGCGTAAAGTCACAATGCTCCTCGTGAAGGAAAGGTACTGAGGGAAAAGATGTGGGAAAAGATGGTAAGCCAGTGGCTTTAGTGAAAGTAGGAAAATACACCCCAAGAAGAGGAGAGAGGCTGCGGCAAGTGCACAGGCTCGGCAAGGATTAGGTGTGTAGTTAGTACCTGATCTCTATGAAGAATTCGCCTCTGTGGGTAAAGGTCACTCAGAAAGAATGGGGACGAAGACAAGAAGGCATAATTTTGAGAGACACATGATCTAATCAGTCGCTGATATTAAGAGTTTAGCGAATTTACTCTTTCTGATCTGTTAGCCGAGATTGTTGTAATTTGTGGGAAAGATAGACAGAAATTTAGCGTTCCACTATATAAGATTAGGTTGGAGTGTCAACTCAAGACTGAGGAAGTAACACTGGGACTGATTGACAGAGTGTCAGTTCCAGCAATTCAGTTTATTTTTGGGAAGAATTTTGCAGGTTCTAAATAAGAAGTGACAGGCCTTGTTTTGGAGAAGCCGAGGAAGACCAAGAAGCTGAGGAGGGAAAACAGAAGTATCCTGCTATTTTCCCTGACTGTGTAGTAATCAGATTCAACTTTCATAAGTTACAGCATGACGAAAACACGTAAGAGAATGATGAAGACGTTGAGGTTCAGTTAGCGGGCACCCTCTGTGAAGTAAGTTTGCAGGAAAAACCTGAACAATTAGAGAGTCTGACAGAAGTGCTTTGTCCGGAATGGCAGAGGGATTTGCAACAGCACGACAAGGCGATAAAATATCTATATGTGAATGGAAGCTCAGAAAAGAAGGCAATTTATAATCAAGAGTAGTCATGATTTGGAGATGCCAGTGTTGGACTGGGTGTACAAAGTGAAAAATCACACAACAGCAGGTTATAGTCCAACAGGTTAAATTGGAACTACACTAGCTTTCTGAGCGACGCTTCTTCATCAGTGACAGGACGACCTGTTGTTTACAATTATCACATTTGAACGACCTTTCATGCGGGTTGTAATTGTTTGCAGAGGTGCCATCTGAGCAACTACAAGAGGGAACTATTACTTGTTAACCATAACGGATGTTGATCGTGTGGTGCTGGAAAAGTTCAGCAAGTCAGTCACCATCTGAGGGGCAGGAAAATCGAAGATTCGTGCACAAACCCTTCCGCTGGAGTCTACCAGATATCTGCAGGCAATTCCATTATGGAGTATCAAGGTAAAACTTTAGTAGAGGAGTTAGTAGCTTCCTTCACTCGGTGTGGTCTATCCCAGCCGCTTAGAGTGATCATGGAGAGCTGACGTTTACAGTAGCACTTGAAAGCCAGTGCATATCTCCCGATCCCAGGGAGTTTTAGCAAGGTAGCATCAGACCTTGAAGAACATTTTGAGAGTATAACGTTAGGATTAAGAGAATGATTAAGATAAAAGTACACTATTCCTATTGTTTGCCATCAGTGACGACCCACAATAATCTACTCAGTTCACTCCCTTCGAGTTAATATTCAGCGATGACGTGAGAGCGGTTTGCATTTAAGTAAAGAAAAATTTACGTTACCAAAGCAAGAGATTTCAAACTTAGATTAAATATCGGAGGTGAGTGAGAGATTAAATCGAGTAGGTGAGTTACCTCAGCAGCACGGAAAGAGGGCACACAATCGAATGAAGCAGCTGCCTGATAAAACCTTTGAGCGTTGGGTTTTTTTTCCCGAGGGGATGACGTGATAGTACTGTAACTAGTCATAGGAGATCCATTCGAAGCCAGGTTTAGTGGTCTCTAACAAATTGAGAAAAAGTTGAGTCAGGTGAACTATCTCATAAAGATGCCACATAGGAAAAGAAATGGTATTCGGCATGTCATGTAAATGCGTTGAAACTGTATTATGCTACAGAGAATGAACTGGAGAAACGGCTGTTCGTTACTGCCATTCAGAGTGAGGAATCGAATATCGATGGTGTCGATTTTGATGTGCCACCAAATAGATTTGATAAAATGAAGATGTCCTTAAGAAATGGAATAGCTTGGTACGCTATCTCTCTGAGGAGCATAGAACGCAGTTCAAAAGGTTTCTCATGCAGTCTAAGGAAATATGTCAGAATCAGTTGGGGAGGACAAATGCTATTGTACATGAAGTGGAGGTATGGAATCCGGGGTCAAGACTGTGGTGCTGGAAAAGCACAGAAAGTCAGGCAGCATCCGTGGAGCAGGGAATAGGCTGGGGGAATCCTGATGAAAACGCTAATGCTCAAAACATTAATTATCCTGTTCCTTATTGCTTCCCGACCTGCTGAGATGTTCCAGGACCACAATCTCGACTCTGACCTCGAGCATCTGAGGTTCTCACCTTCGCGTTAGGAATACCCCTCCAGTGTCGTGGCACCGTCAAGTAATTTCCTGACGAAGGACGCAAAGTTTCGGTGGACAGATCAATAGCAGGGGTCATTTGTCCAAATCGGAATCATATTATCCACCAAACCAGTTTCAGCTGCACCAAATTTTCCAAAGACTTTTGAATTTGCCATCGATGCTCATGACGTAGGAGTAAAGCTGCACTGATACAGAAAGACAATGAGGGGATTGAATTACAAGTTGATTACTTTTCGAACAAACTCAATAACCACAGAACAAATACTCCATCATCGAAAGGGAAACAGTGAATTTGGGACTGACGTTGCAACATTTTAATGTGCAATGTGAAGAAAAATGTTTCGGTGATGGTTGTGTTTATGGATCACATTCCTCTTACATTCTGGGAACGCTTTGAAGGCAAAATTATTAAACTACTTTTTCGATGTCTTATGTTACAGGCTTTTAATGTATATATGAAAAGTTTCATTCGGGGTTCCAGGATACAATTTCAGTGAAAAACTCTATTTAACATCATGTCAGGAATATTTCTCAAAGTGCAGTCTGCTGATTCTTGAACAACTGACTTAAACAAGGATACACAACACACCTAGGGACTCTCGCCAACCTGCCATGCACGAAAAAATCACGAACATGTTGCGCAGACTACTCCATCCCATTCGCATTATGGTAGCTCACAATCCAACCATCACACTGAAACAGCTCTCGATGAATTTTTAACGACCCCGTACCAACAACCTGTAGAACCGCATCATATGCAACATATACTGGCAAGACTGCAACAAACAGTACATTGGACAAATGGGCCGGAAACTAGGATACATGAGCATCACTCGGCATCAAAATGCATGACCAACTATCAATGGTATCCGTACCCAAAAACGAAAAGGGTCTCCAGTCACCTGGAACAATACATCCATCCTGGCATGAATTAAAGAAAGACAGGCACAGAAATTCCTGGAGGCCTGACATTCACACGGAAACTCCATTAACAAAGACATTGATTAGGACATCATTTACAAACTTGTCAGAAACAGAAAGGTAAATAATATCACCAACCACAACAAACTGAGACAGATAAATAGCAACTCCACATTGGAGGCCCACTGACAATGTTACCTAGCATGGTAACAAAACGTCTGACAACACATCTACCAGGTCAGCGAGCAAACTTACAACTGGAGATGATTGAAAGCCAACTTTTTTTCCACTTTACAATGGGGGCTCAATATTTCTGCATTCATCTGCAATTTCTTTCAGCTCCAGAGACACTACCAACACCCACCAATAATCTCCGCCAGCAGCTGCGTCCCTTCTTCTCTTTAAATTCCTCCCGCTCTGAAACCACGATACCTCTGCCACTTCCTGCAGTCATGACACCTCTCCCTCGCTCTGCAACTGTGTTTAGCACCTACATGCATGGATAGTTGTTTAACCCTGTCCAACCCCACATAGTCTTATATAACACGATCCGTGTTCCAAAGACATCAGCTCGAGCTTATTTGGCCTCCTTCTTCACAGATAAATTGATTCACCCCAATGAACTTTCCAGTAGAACTGCTTTGCTTTCCCTCAAAAGCAATTAGACCTTCCTACGGTGTAGTAACCCGGGACTTTCCAGTGTGTTTCGAGAGGAATCAACGATTTGGGTCAGAGTCCCTGAAATTCACTACATCGTCTGCCTGATTAAAATCCCCCTGGACCTCAGGAATTGTCGACTTCAAGCTCACCAAATCTACATTGCCAGCTCGCATCATATATAAATCTGCTCAACCGAGGCTGGAAATGAATTTCTTTTCCATTTGTAGCAATTTTTCTTTACCAATGCTGTTCCCATCCTAACTGAAGTGGAGCAAGTTGTGCTCCCCGAACCCTGCTTTTTGAATTACAATTTGTCAGATCAACACGTTCTAAGATTCTTTCAGAATAAGTAAAAACAAGCGTTCTTAATAAAACGCTGATAACATTGAAGAATGTCTTCAGTATCTTACACAAACACACACATAAATCATTCTTTGATTTTTGTGTACAGTACCTTCCGTTGGGTGGGAAAACAATTGACTCGGCTCATCCATAGCTACTTCGAATTTCTGAAAGAACAAATACACTCACCATCTCGATCAGAATTAAACTGCACTGTCTCGCAATTGTTCAGGTTTAATTCAATTTCGTCTAATTGACACATCTCACTTAGTCTTTCGGCATTCCGATTTTCAAGAAACCAAATAGAACAAATTAATTGTGCACTGAACGATTTGTAAGAATTGTAAAACCCTTATTTTGAAATATTAATAGAAATATCATGTTGGGTGCCAAATCAAGAGCCAGTCATTGAATTTGGCTCATATTCTGAAACTTACAAACTATCATTGCCATGGACCTGGATGAAATTCTCCCATGACGAATGACAGAACTTCAATTTAATAAATGCATGGAATTCTAACTGTAATGTTGATCATTAAACCATTGTACAAAATCATTCAAATCAATCTGGCTCACTAATGTCTTTTCAGGACAGAAAACTGCTGCATTTAACTGGTCTGGGTAACATGTGACTCCACAGCCACAGCTATTGATGTGGTTGTTGGGAGCCAGCCATGGAAACTCCAGCACTTCACCGGAGTCGTTCCTAAAGATTGAATAGGATGACTAAATGTCATTAATGACTGATCTTGCCTCAATCATCATTTTAAGAATCAGATGTGTATTATTCATTGCATAATGTTCAGCAGCATTATTAACTCCTGAGATACTGATGTATGTCATGTCCAATACAGTAACATCTCAGAAGATTCAGGCCTTGGCTGTCAAGTGGTAACAAATACATTTCATATTAATGCGAAGCAATTATGTTGTCCAATAAGAGATGACCGGAAAATATCTGTTGATATTCAATGGGCTGACTATTGCTGAATCCCCTACAATCAGCACCCTAGGAGTTACGATGAAGCTGAAATGAACTGGCTCTTCAGAGTCAAATAAACTGCATCATCAAGAGCAAGTCAGAGGGAAAGAATACTGCAGTGAATAATGCATCTAATGACTCCATAAGTCTCGACACCAATTTATAAGACATTCACTTCACTGCGTGTTCTTTCTCCCTCTCTCTCTCTGTCTCTCTCTCTCTCTATCTCTATCTATCTATCTATCTATCTATCTATCTATCTATCTATCTATCTATCTATCTATCTATCTATCTATCTATCTATCTATCTAGCTATCTTCCTCTATATGGTAGATCAGCTCTCTGGGACCAGCGTAATTCATTTTCTGTCCCTCGGTCAAAATTGGTTAAACCAAAAAGAATGAAGCAAAATGATGTGTGTTGCTGAAAAGGAAGTTTCTGTGTTAAAGGGAGACATTGAATCGGCTGTGGCTGTTTTCCGAGGAGGACTAGAGGACTAGAGAACTAGAGGCTATAGAGTTTTATAAAATTTAAAAGGCCATAGAAGAGGTGAAAAAGAAAGGTCTTTATATGGCAGGGAGAGACGAATTCCAACTCTAGAGCACAGTTTGAACGTGAGCAGGGACCTGAGGTTCAACCTTTTCATACACAGATTGTTGCGTTTCTGGAATGAGCTGCCCGAATAAATGACAGAGCCAGTTACACTGACACGTTTTAAAAGGCATTTGGACAGATATTTGAATGGGAAATGTTTACAGGGTGAGTAGAATTCCTATAGTGGGTGAAGAGACCATTTTACTCAACAAGGCACACCACTCCTCCGAACAGGAACCCACCCTTTCCCCCCAGCCTATTCCCTGACTTCAACCCTGAGTAATGCACCTAATGTCACTCATCCATGAACACTATAGGCAATTTAGCATGATCAATTCACCTCACCTGCACATCTTTGGTTTGTGGGAGAAAGTCGTAGCACTCGAAAGAAACTCTCACAAGCACGCTGAGAATTCCACACAGATCATGACCCAATGCTAGAATCGAACTTGGGTACGTTGCGTCATGAGGCAGCAGTGCTAAACACTGAGCCACAGTACTACCATTGGAAAACAAAACTTTTAACTATAACGATACACATATGACAATAATCAATCAAATTGAAACATTTGGTCTTTAACTTCGGTGCAGCACGGCCATTGGGTGGTAAGCAATGCTGCCTCAGAGTGCAACGGAACTGAGTTCGATTCCAGCCTCACGTGACTGTCCTTGTGGAGTTTGCACATTCTCCTCGTGTATGCCTGGGTTTCTACCAGTTGCCTCAGTTTCGTCCCACAATCCAGTTAGGTGAATTACCCATGTTAAATTGCCCACAGTGGTTATGGATGTGTAGATCATGCATAATTATAATAATCGGGTTGGGAAACGGGTTTGAATGGTTTACTTTTAAAACTGTTTGTATGGACTTGTTGGGCCGAAGGGCCTGCTTTCACACCAGAGGGATTGTATGATTCTCGGATCTTTATACCTTTTGCGAAGTGTGGACGTAAGTATTTCTGCTTAGTTGGTGGAATGATATCCTGTGTTTCATCAGCATTGACTTCTGGAATATTTATGGAGCTGTGTCCGACTATTATTCACCTCCATCCACAGCTACCTTCGACCTTACTGTCCAGCTTCGACATGATGGGCTATTTGGTGACCCCTTAGATGTGTCAATCATAAGCTGCTTTCACTGTCTGTCCTTCAATTAATCCTTTGTTTAATATCACTTTATTGACTGACTCAACCTTTTCTGCTTATGCCCGAAACGTCGATTCTCCTGTTCGTTGGATGCTGCCTGACCTGCTGCGCTTTTCCAGCAACACATTTTCAGACCTGATCTCCAGCATCTGCAGACCTCACTTTCTCCTTTTCTGTGGTAATGGCCTGTTTACCTACATGTAAACTTATGTATTCACAGCTTTCTTTGGTCTCATCGCGCACTGTTTCAAGACGCTGATTTTCAGCCACAACACTATATTGTTCTCCTGACAAGATGCACCGATCCTCCATCTACGTTATTCTCCTAATAATAGACTGCCCCACCACCTCAATTCTATTCAATTTACAACAGATTTTGTTCTCACACATGCTGTGGTCCTTAGCAAGATCCTGTGACCACACTTTCACTTTTTAACATAGAAACGGAATGTGAATGAAGATTTGGGCAAAAGAGAGGAAGGGAGTATAAAAAGTAGGTAAATACTGCAATAGAGAGAGAGAGAATGAAGGAAAATGCGGATGCAGGAACAGTGGAAAATAGAGAGAAAGTAAGAGTAGGGGAGAGACAGAGGAATATTCCGAGAGTGGGCTGGGGATGGGGATCGAGGAGTAAAAAGGATGAGATATGAATTCTGTCAATATTGTGTTGGAGTGGATGACCCAGAGCAGAAACCCAATACCTGAGCATGTACCCACTCCCCAACCATTCCTATCCTGCCGGCTATTGAGGCTGAGTCTGTCTCTTTTTCAGCTCAGCCTATTTAACACGAACATAATGAACAATATAGTTCTTGGAACTTTTTATGGAAAATGTTATTATTTACAAATTGGAATCATAGATTCGGTAAGTAGCATAGTGAGTTTTCTCAGTGAACCCTCAGCTGAGAGCACAATAGAAATATCTCCCTGCAACTCTCTATGGGATCCCTCTGGACAAACCAGCAATACCACCAGTCTATTAGCATAAAGCCTGATTGATTTATTGCTGAAGCATTGAAATAGAATGAGACAATTCTGGATGGGTTGATTAATGATTGAATTTGATTGATTGATGAATTTGTCGAAACGGATATTTGAACAGATTCTTCAATTGCTGATTGAACTTAGTCTGGGTCACAATGGCGTTTGAACAGCAATTGAAGAGCTGCATGATGAATCCCAGTTTCTGCACAAAGCTGTCTAAAGACACGGGCTTTTCTCCCAAATCATCCATGTAGAATATAGCATTAGCGTTGGCCACAACAAGGTGAAATTGTCCGAAATGTTAATCAGCAAATGTTTGGATTGTTTTTGATTCCTCGTTTCTGAATCACGCTGAACGTCCCTAATCGTGTGACCCCGGAGATCTTTACTGGCTCTGCTGGACACGAAAATATGCTGACAGTGGAAGTATTGAGCAGCAGAACCTGGATAATTTGTAGAGTCGGGTGTGGAATGTGTTGGAGAAACTCGATTGTGGCCCAGACATGGTAATAACGAACATCACATGTGCAGAACGAATATTCAGGTAGTCAAATGCCAGATTACACAGATTAGCCAACCATCCGGACCCTGCGATCTTGTTTGGATAATCTGAGATTCGGATAATCTAGGTTACTCTATACACAATTAAGGTTAACAATCACATCATGAAATTGGCAGAGATCATTAGGTTTGGTGAGATGCACCTCCGCTCACGGTGGAAATCACGAATCTAACTTGACTCGACTGGCACTTACAAAAAAAAGATGAAGTCATTTTTTTCATCACTTGCTTTCCTATCCTCGTTCACAATTCTGTCATTCACCCCACCGTGCCCGCCCAATCTAATCAACTGCTCCATCACAACCACCTCGTTTTTTTTCCCTGCATTCCCTATGGCCAATACAACATGTCTGCATAACTTTGGACTGTTGGAGGAAATCTAAGCAGAGGTGTGAAGAATGCATGAACTCCACGAGGTCTCCTCAGGTTGGAATCAGACCCCACTCTTTGCCTTAGTGAGGGAGCAGTGCTAACTGTTGAGCCAGTGTGCCAGTCAAGGTTCAAAGGAGAGGTGGGGAAAACCTTTTCTGCCAGGTGATGGTGAATCCAGAATTCACTTCCTCTAAAGACGAAAGGCAGAAGCGCTCTTAAGATCTAAGAAGTAAATATATGTGCACTTGTGATACCAAGACATGCAAAGTCAGCGCCCATTGCTTCAATTTGGGATTAGGGTAATTAGCAGGTTATTTAGAATGGGAAGGGTGCAGTAGGATGAAGGATCTTACCGTTTGTTATAGATCCTAATGTTTTATAACGTTTCACTTGCTCAACTACCTGCTCAAGGATGACACGCAAACTCTTGTCCCACTCACACTCATTCCATCACTTTCACCCTGATCCCCTCACATTCACTCTGCCACCGTGACCCTTGCTCCCTCAGATCCACTCCATCACCTTCACCCGGACTCCGCAGACTCACTCTCTCAGGTTCTCCCTGATTGCCTCACATTCACCATCTTCGTCACCCTTGTCCTTTAACACTCAGTGTTTCACCGTCACTCTGACCCACTCACACTCACTCTGTCACAATCACTCTTACACGTTCAGAATCACTGCTTCTTCATCACAGTGACACCCTCACACTGAGTCCATCATTGTGTCCGTGACCCTCTCATACTTATTCCTACACCATCAGTCTTATTCCTTGACACGCACTCTCCTACTGTCACTCTGACTCCCTCATATTGTCTCCACACACTCCCTACGTCTCGGTTAACCTGTCCACGTCACACTCCCTCTGTCACTGTAAACCTGACCCTTCACACTGACTCCATCACCGTCACCCAGATCCCCTCACACTCACTCAGTCACCATCACCCTGATCCCCTCAGACTCAATCAAATACCACCATCTTGATCTAATCACACTCACTTCCTCACTGCCACAATCTCTCATTCACACTCACTCCATCATCCTCAACCTAAACCACCACACTCACTCTGTCGCTATCACCCATAATCCCTAAACTCTCTGTCACCCTGATCACCTGAAACTGACTCCGTCACCATCTCCCCTAGCTCTCACTCTAACTGCCCTAGTGTCACCCTCACCTCCTCGCACACAGTCAATCACCCTCTCCCTGATCCCTTCACACTCAATCTGTCGCCGTTACTCGAACGCCCTTACATTACTCTGTTTCCATCATTCTTAGCCAGTATTCACTCCACTACTGTCTTTCTCATCGCCTCACACTCAGCCTATCAACCTGACTCACCAGCACTCACTCCATGACCTTCACACTGACCCCCTCATACTGACTCTGTCACTGGCACCTTAACTCCCTCATACTCAAAGAAAATCACACTTAGCCCTCACTCTCATTGCTCTCCTGTCACCCTTACTTTCTCACATGCACTTCATATCCCTGACTCAGAAATACTCACTGTGTCACCTTCACACTTACACTCTCACACTCACGCTGTCACTGTCACTCTGTCCAACTCTCACTCACTCTGTCACTGTCCACCTCACACTCAGTTCATCACTGCCTCCCTGATACCCTCACACTCATCCATCAGCATCCCACTGACACCCTCATACACATTCCGTCACTGTCACCTTGTCCACCTCACGATCACTCTGTCACCATCATCCTGTCCCCTGACGTTCACTCCGTCACTATCACCATTCCCCCCCACCACACTGACCTGTTATTGACATCCTAACTCCATCACCCTCACTATGTCATCTTCAACATGATCCACTTGCACGCACTCCCTTCCTGTCAAATTGACACCCTCGCATTCTCGCAATCATTGTCACACCGACCGGCTCACATTCTTTCTGTCACCATGTCCCTGAAACCCCTCAAACTCACTCCATTACTGTGACACTTTCCACCCCAAACTCACTCTGTCACTGTCACCCTGATCCCCTCACACTCACTCTATCAATGTCACACTGACGCCCTGACACTCAATCCATCACTGTCACGAATTTTAAATCACACTCACTTCATCACTGTTACCCTGACCCCTTCACGCTCACCCCGTCACTGTCATCCTGTTCACCTCACACTCGCGATGTCATCATCACCCTGTCCCCCTCACACTAACTCCACATTAATGGAACACAAACCCAATCAGATTCACTCCGTTACTATCACCCTCTCCACCGCACAATCATTCGATCACCCTCAGCCTGTCCCCCTTCGGTCACCATCACCATATTCACCTCACAGTCACTCTGTTACCTTCACCCAGACACCATCACGCACTCCCCGTCAGCTTCATACTGACCCCCTTACACTCACTCTGTCACCCTCACCCTGACACCTTCACATTCACTCCATCACTCTCATATGACAACATTGCACACACTCCCTCACCGTCACGCTAACAACCTCATATTCGCACTGTCACCAACACCCTTACACACTCACACTCACAGTCTCACTGACCCCTGGCACTAGTTCCATCACCATCACCCTGTCCTCCTCACGCTCACTCTGTCACACTCACACTGACCCACTCAAACTCGCTCCTTCACTGTCACCCTCACCAAATCACTCTCACTCCATCACCCTCAACCTGACGCCCTCACATTGACTCTGTCATCATCACCTTGAAACCCCTCACACTCACTCCATCAATACAAACCTGACGCACTCACAACCGCTCCTACACCGTTATCCTGATCGCCTCAGAATCACTCACCCACTGTTTTCCTGGCCATATGCCATTCACACCTTAACCCTCGCACTCAATCCTGACCATCACTCTGAGCCATTCAAAGTCAATCTGTCACTCAACCCTGACCCCCTCACAATCACTCCATCACCCTCAAACTGACCCGCTCGCACTACTGTTATCACTGCCACCTCTACTCCCTCACACTCACTCGATCACTGTCACTCTGGCCCCCTCACACTCACTCCAACTCCATCACTCATAACCTCTCAGGCTCATTCTCGCACTGTAACACTGATCATCTGAGACTCATTCTGTCACCATCACCCTGACACCACACCATCATTCCCCCACCATCACCCTCTACACCTCACATTCACTCTATCACCCTGACTCTCGAGCACTCAATCCGTCACCTTCAATCTGCTCCCCTCACACTGACTCTGTCAACCTGACACCCTCACACTCTCTACACCACCCACTCCCTGCTCCATTCACATTAACTCCATCACCGTTCCACTACACCATCACATTCACGCCATCACTGTCACCTTGTCCACCTTACACTCACTCCATCAGTCACTTTGTCCACCTCACAATCATTCTGTCACCGTCATCTCACCCTCTCACACTCACTCCATTACTGTCTCCCTATCCACTTCACGCTCACTCCATCAAAATCATCGTTTTCCACTCTCATTCACTGCGTTATTGTCACCCTGTACCCTGTCATACTCACTTCGCTGGTGTCACTCATCACTCCTCAAAGTCACTCTCTCACGATCACATTGATCACCTGACACTCACTCAGATACCATTACGCTTACCTCCCAGACTCACCCCCTACTGTCACCCTCACCTCTTCACACACACACCATCACTTTGACTCACCAGCACTCACTCTGTCACACTCACCGTGATTTCCTCACACTAAATATATCACCGTCCCACTGACGATCCCAAACTAACTCCGTCACTGTCACCTTGTCCACCTAACAATCACTCTCTCAACATCACACTGTCCTTCTCACGCTCACTCCATCTCCATTGCCATTTCCCCTCACTATGTCGCTTTCAACTTTACCCTCTCACAATCCCAAGACACCATCATCCTGACCCTCTCACACTCACCCGTCACGGTTTCCCTGACCTCCTTACACTCACACCGTGACCATTACCCACACATCCGCATATTCACTCCTTTACGGTCATGCTAACAACCTCACACTCTCTTCCCGTCACCTTGACCCCCTCACTCACACTTCCACTCACACACTGATGCCCTCACATTCACTCCCCCTCTCACTCTGACCCCTAACACTAACTCCGTCAATATCACTCTACCCTCCCCACACACACTCTGTCACTGTCACTCTTACCCGCTCATTGTCACTCCTTCACTGTCACCATCACCCCTCACATTCACTTTATCGCACTCACCCTGATCTCGCACACTCACTCCCCTACACTTATCCTGAACCCCTCATACTAACTTTGTCATTGTCACTCAGACACAGTCACAGTTAGCTCATCGCTGTGAGGCTGACCCACCTCACACTCACTCCGCAACTGCCACTGTGACCACCTCACACTCAATCATACACTTTCACCCTGACTCCCCCCACTCCCACACCATCATTGTCACACTACTCCATTCATACTCACTGCATCACTGCCACTTTTATCCCATCAGAATCACCTCATCACACTGACTCCATCAAACTCATTCAGTCTCCTTTATCCCAATCCCCTAACACTCACTCCATCGTAGTCCCTGTGGCCCACTGACAATCACTCAAAATTCACCTGATGCTTTCATTCTCACTGTGTCGCCGTCACCCTGACACCCTCGCACTCACTCTGATAATATCAGATTAACCTGCTCTCACATACTCCTCCACTGTCACACTGACCCATTCGCTCTCATGCACCTACTGTCAACCTGATGCTGTAACACTCCCTCACTTTCACGCTGGCCACTAACAGTAAATCAGTCACCATCACCCTGTCTTCCCTACACTCTTTCACCGTCACGTTTTCTTCATCACGCTCACTGCTTCACCATCATCTTGAGCCCCACATACTCACTCCATCACTGTCATCCTAATCCCCTCATACTCACTTTTTCAGTGTCGCCCACACTACCTCACATCTCTCCACCACTAACCTCCTCACACTCACTCCATCAACCTCACCCTGACACCTTCACACTCATTCCGCCACTGTCAACCTGACCCACTCATGCCCACTCCAGTACAGTTCCCCTGACAACCTCACATTCACTCTGTCACTGTGATCACGCCCTCCACCTCCTCCATGATTTTCACTTCTTCGGTCCTCAATGCCTTATCTTCACCATAGACATCCAGTCTCAGTACACCTCCATCCCCCACCACGAAGGACTCAAAGTCCTCCGCTTCTTCCATTCCCGCCGAACCAACCAGTAACCTTCCACTGACACCCTCGTTCGACTGACTGAACTGGTTGTCACTCTGAACAACTTCTCTTTCCGATCCTCCCACTTCCTCCAAACCAAAGGAGTAGCCATGGGAACCTGCATGGGCCCCTGCTATGCCTGCTTTAACGTAGGATATGTGGAACAGTCCATCTTCCGCAGCTACACTGGCCCAAACCCCCACCTTTTCCGTCGCTACATCGATGACTGTATCAGCGCTGCCTCGTGCTCCCGCGACGAGGTTTAACAGTTCATCCACTTTACCATTTGAGTTCCACCCTGAACCTAAATTTACCTGGACCGTCTCAGACTCCTCCCTCCCCTTCCTAGACCTCTCCATTTCTATCTCGGGCGACCCAATCAACACGGACATTTACTATAAGCCGACTGACTAACACAACTACCTAGACTACATCTTCTCCCACCCTGCCACATGTAAAAACACCTTCCCATATTTCCAATTCCTTCGTCTCCGCCGCATCTGCTCCCAGGAAGACAAGTTCCAATACCGAACAACCCAGATGGCCTCCTTCTTCAAAGACCGCAATTTCCCCTGGATGTGATTGACGATGCTCTCCACCGCATCTTCTCCACTTCCAGCTCCTGCGCCCTTAAGCCCGCCCCTCCAATCTCCACCAGGACAGAACCCCACTGGTCCTCACCTACCACCCGACCAACCTCCATATGCATCACATCATCCACCTTTCCACCACCTCCAAATGGACCCCACCACCAGGGATATATTTCCCTCCCCCCGGCCATCAGCGTTCCGAAAAGACCACTACCTCTGTGACTCCCGTATCAGGTCCACACCACCCACCAACCCAACCTCCACTCCCGGCAACTTCCCATGCAACTGCAGGAAAGGCAAAACTTGCGCCCACACCTTCCCCTTTACATCCCTCCAAGGCCCCAAGGGATCCTTCCATATCCGCCACAAATTCTCCTGCACCTCAACACACATCATTTACTGCATCTGCTGCACCCGAAGTGACCTCATCTATATTGGGGAGACAGGCCGCCTACTTCCGGAATGTTTCAGAGAACACCTCTGAGACACCCGGTCCAACTAACCCAACCACCCCTTGGCCCAATACTTTAACTCCCCCTCTCATTTCACTAAGGACATACAGGTCCTTGGACTCTTCTATCGCCAGACCATAGCAATATGACGGCTGGAGAAAGAGCGCCTCATCTTCCGCCGAGAAACCCTCCAACTACAAGGGATGAACTCAGATTTCTCCAGTTTCCTCATTTCCCCTCCCCACCTTGTCTCAGTCCCAACCCTCTAACTCAGCACCATCTTCCTATCCTGCAATCTTCTTCCTGACCTCTCCGCCCCCACTCCCACTCCGGCCTATCTCCCTCACCTCAACCTACTTCCACCTGTCACATTTCCACCGCCCCTCCCCCAAGTCCCTCCTCCCTAGATTTTATCTTAGCCTGTTTGAAGGGCTCATGCCCGAAACGATGATTCCCTCACAGTCACTCCATCACCATCACCCTGTCCGCCTCAAGCTCACTCGTTAACTGTCACCAGTGCCCCTTCACACTCAATCTGTCTCTGTCACCAAGTCCAAATCGCACTCACTCCATCACTATTACCCTGATCCTATCACACTCACTCCATCACCGTCACCTTGATTCTCTCACACAAACTCCATCAACATTAACTGACCCACTCACATACACCCATTCAACATCACCTTGTCCCTCCCATGCTCACTCTGTCACTGTCACCATGTTCACCTCAAACTCACTCTATTATTGTCATCCTGACACTATCATCCTCTATCCGTCAGCTTTGACCTTACCTCCTCACAAACACTCTGTTACCGTCACACGGACCGCCTCAAATTCATTTCATCACTGTATCCCTGACCACAAAAACTCACTCTGTCACCCTCACACTGACCCCCTCACATTCAATCCATCGCTTTATTCCGAACACAACCACTCAACCTCTCACCCTCACCCTGACCCCCTCATATTCACTCTGTCACTGTTAACCTGACATCCTCATACTCACTCCCTCACTATCACCCAAACGTCCTCATTTTCACACTGTCGCCAACACACTGACGCCTTCTCACTCACTCACTGTCAACCTGACCCCTGACACTAGCTCCATCACCATCACCCTGTTCTTCTCACACTCACTCCGTCACCCCCACCCTGACCCCTCATTGTCACCCCTTCACTCTCACAGCGTCCCCTAAATCTGACTGGCCCCATGCTCACCCAGTGACTCTCACTCTGATACGCTCACATCCTGTCCGTCATCATCATCTTGACGCCCTCACACTCACTCCTACACTATTAACTTGATATACTCATATTCACTCCTACACGTTTATCCTCTTACTCTCACACTCACTCTCCTACTATCTACCAGACCGTACAACTTTCATACTGTACTGTCTCACTGCAAGCCGAAAACTCCATTCTGACCATCACTCTGAACCACTCACTCACTCTGTCAATACCACACTGAATTTCCTCACACCCAATCCTAACTGACACCCTCACCATCCCCCCTTACACTCACTCCATCACCGTTACGCTGACTCCTGCAGATGCATTCCCTCACGGTCAGCCTAACACCCTTACATCCACTCCATCTCTCTCACCCTGGCCTCGTTGCAGTCACTCCGTCACAATCACCCTTACATTCCCTCGCAGTCTCTCCTTCACCGTCACGCTGACAGCATCACACTTTCTCTGTAACTATCGCCCAGGCACGCTCACACTTCGTCCATCAACGTGAGTTTGAACCCCACACATTGACTCTGTTACCCTCGCCCCTTCACGGTCATTGCCTCACTATCAGTCTGAGTACCTCACACTCACCAAGTCACTGTCACCTTGACCCCCTCACCCCCTCTCCATCACTGTCACCATGACCAGCGACACTCTCTGCATCACTGTCACCTTGTTCCCCTCGCACTCACTCTGTCCTTGTCACCCTGTCCTCTTCACATTTATTCTATCATTGTCACTATTACACCCGCATACACTCGCGCCATCACGCTGAATCCCTCACCCTCACTCAATCTCTGTCACACGGACACCCTGACACTCTCTCCCTTACTGTCACCATGACACCCTCATACAGTGGCCCCATCACGCTGACTCCCTCACACTCTCTCCATTACCGTCTGCTTGATCCCATACAATCACTGCATCGTCATCAGCCGCACCCTGTCACACGCACAATCATCCTGAGACCCTCTTAATTATTTTGTCATCCCAATCCCCTCACACTCACTCTATCACAGTCACACCGACTCACTCACAATTATTCTATCAAAGTCAACATCACCCTTTCACTCCCACTCCCCACCATCCCGCTGAATCTCCCACACCCGCTCATATGCCATCAGCCTAAACCCCTCATTCACTCCGCAACTGTCACACTGATTCACTCACACTAACCCACCTACTGTCACCCTGACCCTCTCACATTCACTCCATCAACGTCACTCTCACGCATCAGACTCACTAAATAACAGTCACCCTGACCACATCACAATCATTCATTTACAGTCAACCTGTCATCTCAAGAGCACTCCGTCAACGTCACCCAAACCACCTCAAACTTACTCCTGCACCCTCATCCTGATACACTTGCACTCACTCCCTTACTGACATATTGACACCCTCACATTCTCTCCATCATCATCACACAGACCTGCTCACATTGTCTCCATCACCATTGCTTTGAACCCTCTTACACTCACTCCATCACCTTCACCCTTTCCACCTCAAGCACACTCTGACACTGTCACCATGACCCCATCACACTCACTCTGTCACCGTCACACTGACCTCCTCACACTCAATCCATCACTGTCATCCTGACCCCATCACACTCACTCAATCACTGCCACCCTGTCCAGCTTGCACTTACTCGGTCACTGTCACGCTGTCCACCTCACACTCACTCTGGCATCCCCTCATGATTCTCTCGCACTAACTTCCTCAACGTCACACTGACCAACTTACATTCATTTCGTCACTGTTACCCTGTCAGCATTACAATCACCTGATCACTATTGCTCTGTCCCCGTCACGCTTACTCTGCCACTGTCACCATGTTGCTCTCACAATCACTCTGTCACTGCCACCCTGACACCATCATTCTCTCTCCATAATTTCAACCACAACCCCTCACACTCCATTAGCCTCACCCTAACTCCTCACATTCACTCTGTCACTGTTGTCGTGACAAACTCACATTCACTCCCTCACCAGCAACCTAACGCCCTCATTTTCACACTATCACTAACACGCTGACGCCCTGATACACACTCACTCACTGCCACCCTAATCCCTGACAGTAGCTCTGTTACCATCACACTTTCCTCCTCACACTCACTCCGTTACCATCTCACGGACACACCTCACACTCACTCTGTCACCATCAGCCTGACTCACCCTGACACCCTCATATTCCATCTGTCATCATCACCTTTACACTCTTACACTCTCTCCATCACTATCAGCCTCACCCACTCAGACTCCCTCCTGTGCAATAAAACTGATATCCGCACACTCACTCCTACACAGTTATCCTGATCCCCTCATACCTTCTTCACCACAGTCAACCTGACCGTATAACACTCGCACCATACTGTCTCCCCTTAACCCTCACACCCAATCCTGACTGTCACTCTGACACACTCACACCCACTCTGTCCCCTTCACTCTGACACCCTCACGTTCACTCCATAACCCTCAATCTGACTCCCTCATGCTCACCCAGTCACTTTCAGCCGGATGGCCTCACAGTTACTCCATCATCATCACATCGACCCGTTCACACTCACTCCATCACTTTCCACCTGGCGCATTCTCAATCATTCCTGCACTATCAACCTGATATACTCACACTCACTGCCCTACTATCTCTGTGACCGTATAACATTCATACCTACTGTCTCCATGTAACCCGAACACTCAATCCTGACCGTCACTCTGACCCACTCACTCTCATATCATTATTGTCATCCTGATTTCCTCACACTCAAACCGAACCAACACCCTTACCACTTACACTCCCTCTCTCACTGTTACACTCACTCCCGCATACTGAATCCCTCACCATCAGTCTGACCCACTCACGCTCACTCCGTCTCTAACAGCCTGATTTCCTCACACTCAATCCTAACCAATACCCTGAACTCCCACAGTCTCACTCACTAAACGTCACCATGATCTCATTACACTCGATCCATCACTCTGCCCCTGGTCCCCTTACATTAACTCCGTCACAATTAGCCTGGCCTCCCCTCACAGACTCACTTTCACCGTCACACTGGCAGAATCAAGCTCACTCTATCACCATCACCCAGGCACGCTCACACTTGGTCCATCAGCATGAGGTTGAACCGCACACACTGACTCTGTCACCCTCGCTCCCTCACAATCATTCCGTCACCATCAGTCTGACAACCTCACACTCACTAAATCACTGTCACCCTGACCCCTTCACCCTCTCTCCATTACTGGAACCGTAAACCCCTCGCACACATACTGTCAGTGTCACCCTGTCCCGCTCACACTCACTCTATCAGTGTCACCATTACCCCCTCATACATTCGGCCAATCACGCTGATCCCCTCACACTCACTCCATCTCTGTCACCTGGACCCCTCACACTCACTCCATCATCGTCAACCTGACCCGCAAGCAATCACTCCGTCATTGTCACCCGGACTCCGTCACACTTGCTGTGTCATACCAATCACCTCACACTCTCTCCATCACAGCCACCCTGAGCTGCTCATAATTACTCCATCAGAGTCAACTTTACCCCATCACTCTCACTCCCTCACCATCACGCTGCCATCCTCACACTCGCTCCTATGCCATCAGCCTATTCCCCTCTTTCACACTCTTCAACTATAACATTGGCCCACTCACACTCACCCACCGACTGGCTCCCTGACCTCCTCACACTCATTCCATCAACGTCACTCTGACAACCTCACGTTCACTCCTGGAACGTCAACCTGACAAACTCGCACTCACTCCCTTACTGTCACATTCATTACTTCACACCCTCTCCTTCATCATCACACTTACCCGTTCACATTCTCTGCATCACCACTGCTGTGAACCCTCTCATACTTACTCCATCACCATCACCCTGTCCAACTCACACTCAATCCATATCTGTCGCCAAATTCAAATCACATTCACTCCACCACTGTTCCCCAAACAGCATCACCTTAATCCATCACTGCCACGCTGCCCATCTCACACTCACTCTATCATCGTTAACCTGATCCTCTCACAAAAACTCTGGAGGTTGTCAAACGTGGTGCCACTGTTTAAGAAGGGTGGTAAGGACAAGGCAGGGAATAGATCAGTGAGCCTGACCATGGTGATGGGCAAGTTGTTGGAGGGAATCCTGTGCGACAGGATGTACATGTATTTGGAAATGCAACGACTGATTCGGGATAGTCAACACGGCTTTATGCGTGGGAAATCATGTCTCACAAATTCGATTGAGTTTTTTGAGGAAGACACAAAGAAGATTGATGAGGGCAGAGCAGTAGATGTGATCTATTTGGACTTCAGTAAGGTGTTCCCCATGGGAGACAGATTAGCAAGGTTAGATTTCATGGAATACATGGAAAACAAGCCATTTGGGAACAGAACTGGCTCAAAGGTAGAAGACAGAGGGTGGTGGTGGAAGGTTGTTTTTCAGACTGGAGGCCTGTGACCAGTGGAATGCCACAAAGTTCGGTGCTGGGCCCTCCATTTTTTGTCATTTACATAAGTGATCTGAGAGAAAGTGAGGACTGCACATGCAGGAAATCAGAGATGAAAATATTTGTTGCTTGAAAAGTGCAGCAGGTCAAGCAGCATCCAAGGAGCAGGAGAATCGACGTTTCGGGCATGAGCCCTTCTTCAGGAATGAGGAAGATGTGACAAGCAGGCTAAGATAAAAGGTAGGGAGGAAGACTTGGGGCAAAAGACTTTGTGAATGCGATAGGTGGAAGAATGTTAAGATGAGGGTGATAGAACGGAGTGGGGGTGGGGCGGTGAGGTCGGGAAGAAGATTGCAGGTCAAGAAGGCGGTGCTGAGTCCGAGCGTTGGGACTGAAATACGGTGGTGGGGAGGGCGGGGGAATGAGGAAGCTGGATAAATCTGCATTCATCCCTTGATTTGGGTGCAAGCATAAGAGGGACAGTTAGTAATTTTGCAGATGACACCAAAATAGGTGATGTAGTGGACAGTGAAGAGGGATTCCAAAGATTACAACAGGATTCGGACCAGATGGACCAATGGGCTCGGAAGTGGTAGATGGAGTTTAATTCAGATAAATGCGACGTGCTGCATTTTGGGAAAGCAAATCTTAGCAGGACTTCTATACTTAATGGTAAGGCCCTGGGGAATGTTGCTGAACAATGAGAACTTGGAGTGGACGTTCATAGCACCTTGAATGTTGAGTCACAGTAGATAGGAGAGTGAAGAAGGCGTTTGATATGCTTTCCTTTATTGGTCAGAGTATTGAGTACAGTTGTTGGGAGGTCATGTTGAACTTGTACAGGACACTGGTTAGGCCATTGTTAGAATAATGCGTGCAATTCTGGTCTCCTTTCTATCGGAATGATTTTGTGATACTTGAAACGGTTCAGAAAATGTTTACAAGGATGTTGCAGAGTTAGAGGATCTGAGGTACAGGGAGAGGATGAACAGGCTGGGGCTGTTTTCCCTGGAACGTCGGAGGCTGAGGGGTGACCTTATAGAAATACACAAAATTATGATGGGCATGGATAGGATAAATAGACAGTCTTTTCACTGGGTTCGGGGAGACCAGAACGAGAGTGCATAGGTTTAGGGTGAGAGGGGAAAGATATAAACTCGACCAAAGCAGCAACTTGTTCACACAGAGAGTGTCACGTGTATGGAAATGAGCTGCCAGGTGATGCGTTGGAGGCTGTACAATTGCAACATTCCAGAGGCATTTGGATGTGTATATGAATAGGAAGGGTTTGTAGTGATATGGTTCGAGTGCTGGACTAGATTGGGTTGGGATATCTGGTTGGCATGGACGGGTTGTTGCGAAGGGTCTGTTTCCATGCTGTACATCTCGATGATTCTATGACTCTAACTCCATCAACGTCACACTGACCAGCTCCCATTCACTCTGTCACTGTAATCCTGCCAGGATCACAATCTCTCGATCACCATCATCCTGTCCCCGTCATGCTCTTTCAGTCACTATCAGCATCGTCCCCTCGCACTCCATCTATTACTGCCACCAATAACACCATCATTCTCTCTCCATCAGCTTCAACCTGAACCCCTCGCAAACACTCTGTTACCATCACCGTGACCCCTTACATTCACTCCGTCGCTGCATCCCTGACCACAAATACTCAGTCTATCACAGTCATCCTGACACCTTCACATTCAGTCCATCACTGTATCACTGAACCCCAACCATTCACTCTGTCACCCTCACACTGACCCCTTCACTGTCACCCTGTCAACCCCTCTCACTTCCTCACTATGATCCAAAGGTCCTCACCTTCACACTGTCACCAACACCTTGAAGCCCTCACACTCACTCCCTCACTGTTACCCTGCCCCTGACACTAGCGCCGTCACCATCACCCTGCACGCCTCACACTCACTCCGTCACCCTCACCCTAAGCCCCATTGTCATTCCTTCACTGTCACCCTGATACAGCTCACACTCACCCCGTCAACCTCATACTGACTCCATCACCGTCACCCTGAACCAATCACACTCACTGTCTCCCCCTTTCACTAACCCCCTCAATCATATACCATTTCCGCCTCGCACTCACTCCATCAGGGTCACCCTGACCCTCTCATTGTCACTCTTTCACTGACACACTCACCCCCTCGCACTCATTCGGTCATCCTCACCCTGACTCCCATCCCATTCTCCCCGACCACGTCACACTGACTCCATCATCATCACCAGGACCTTCTCACAATGACTCCTTTACTGTCACCCTCACCCCTTCACTCTCAATGCATCACCCTTAAACTGACCATCTCCATGCTCACCCAGTGATTCTCACACTGACTCCCTAGCAATCACTCCATCATCGTCCCCTTGAGCCCCTCACACTCATGCCTTCACCATAAACCGGATACACTCACACTCACTCCTACCCTTTATTTCTGAAGCCTTCGCATTCACTCCACCGCTGTATCCCTGACCACATAACATTCACACCTTACTGTTCCCGTGTAACCCTCACTCTCAAGCCTGAATGTCACTCTGACCCACTCACACTCACTTAATCGCTATCAGCCTGACCTCCTCACACTTCATCCTAACGGACGTTGTGTCCCTCTTACACTCTCTCCGTCACCGTTAAACAGACACCTGCACATTCATTCCATCACTGTCAACCTGGCCCCCACATAAACACTCCATCATCATCACCCAGACACCCTCACACTCACCATTACCCTGAGTCCCTCGCACTCACACTGTCATCCCAATCCCCTCACAATCACTCCATCACAGTCACCCTGACCCACTCACAATCACTCCCTCAAAGACAACATGTCTCTCTCTCTCTCTTTATCTGTCACCCTCATACTGACACCCTCACATTCACTTCGATATCGTCAGCTATCACACTAACTCACACACACACTCACCTACCTCTTGCTACCTAACGCCCTAATATTCAATCCATCACCTTCAACCTGACCCCCTCACACTCACTCCAACAACATCATCCCGACGCCTCAGACTCACTATATCACAGTCACCTGTCCTTGCCACAATCACTCTGACACAGTCAACCTCACACCTCACTCTCACACCGTCACGGTCACTCAAACCACCTTAAAGTCTCTACTACACCGTCACCCTTAAACATTCGCACTCATTACCTTACTGACACATTGGCACCCTTATATTCTATCTATCATCGTCACATTGACCTGTTCACATTCTCTGCATGTGCATCGTTCTGAAATCCCTCACACTCACTCCAACATTGCCACCCTGTCCACCTCAAACTCACTCGATCACTGTCCCCATGACCCCGTCACACTCACTATGTCGCCATCACAGACCCCCTCACACTAAATCCATCACTGTCACCAAGTGCAAATCGGACACATTCCATCAAAGTTAACCTGAACCTGTCACGCTCACTCCGTCACTTTCACACTGTTCATCTCACAATAACTTGATCAACACCACACTGACCCCCCACGCTCACTCCATCATCGTCACTATGTTCATCTCACTCTCACTCTGTTACTGTCATCTTGATACGATCATCCTTTCTCCGTCACCTTCAACCCGCCTCAAACTCACTCCGTCACCGTCAAACTCACCCCCTCACATTCACCATGTTATTGTATCCCTGAGCCGCCTCACATTCACTCTATACTGTCACTCTGACAACCTCACACTTACTCTCTCACGATCATTCTAACTCCCTCACTATCACGCTAACTGCCTCACTTTCACACTGTCACCAACACCCTGACACCCTCATAGTCACTTCTTCACTGTAACCCTCGCCCATAACACTCACTCGGTCACCCTCACCTTGACCCACACACACTTAGTCCTTCACATTAACCCTCAACCCTCTTTCTCACTCCGTCACCCTTAATCTGACCCCCTCACGCTAGCCCGTCACTCTCACCCTGACTCCTTCATATTCACTCCGTCATCACCACCTTGAAACTTTCATATGCAGTCCATCACTATCAAGCTGACACACTCACACTCACTCATACACTATGAACCAGATATACTCACAGCCGCTCCCACGCAGTTATCTTGATCTCCTCATATTCACTCCCCCACTGTCTCCCTGACCATATAACATTCAGACCCTACTGTCTCCCTGCAAGCCTCACACTCAATCCTGACCATCGCTCTGACCCAATCACACTCACTCCATCACTATAATCTTGTCCACCTCACAATCATTCTATCACTGTCACCCTGTCACCCTCACGCTCATCCCATCAAATCACCAATTCCACTCACATTCATTCTGTACTGTCACCCTAAACTCATTAGCCTCACTCTGACATGTTCAGTTGACCCCCTCACGCTCCACACCATCACCCTGAAGCCGTCACACACACCCCGTCACTGCATCCATGACACCCTTACACTCACTCATCACCTCACATTCACTCTGTCACTGTAACCCTGACAACCTCACACTCAATCCGTCACAGTCACCTTGATTACCTCCCATTCAACTCATCATGTCACTCTGACACCATCGCACTCATTCTGACATGTTCACCCTGATTCGTTCACACTCATTCTGTCATCCTTCACCCTGACCACCTCACATTCATTTTGCCACCATCAATTTACACTCTCAAACTCACTCCTTCAGCCTCACCCCGACCCCTTCAACCCCACTCTATCGTCATCACACTGAGCCCGACACAACCTCTCGCTCACTGTCATCCTGACGTACTCAAACTCACTCCATTGCCGTCACCCTCACCTCCTCGCACTTGCATTGTCACCGTTACCTGACCCCTCACACTTACTCCACTCACACCAGTTTGGCACTCTCACACTCATCCCGTCACAGTCACCATGATCCTCTCAGACCCACTCCATCATGATGACTCTGACTCCGACACAACCTCTCCATCGCTGTCAGCCTGAGATAGGCACACTACCTTTATCCCCGTCACGCTCACCCACTAGCACTCACACTGTCATCGTGACCCTGCCCCCTCACCCTTATAGCAGCGGCATCACTTTGACCCACTCACATTCACTCGGTCACCATTTTCCTGACCCCACACCCTCACGCTGTCACTGTCTCCATGACCTCCTCAGACTCCCTTCATCATAATTACACTGACCCTAACAAAATCTTTCCGTCACTTTCAGCCTGAGATATTCACACTCACATCATCCCCGTCACCGCCTCGCACTCAAACTGTAATCGTGAGCCAGCCCCCACACACTTACAGCATCGCCATCACTTTGACACCCTCACACTCACTCCATCACCGTTATACTGACACCGACTCACTCTCTCCCTCCCTGTCACACTGATGTACTCACACATTCACTTCATCTACGTCACAATTACCCCACTCTTACTCCAGTCCTGTCACCTTGACACCTCACCATGTCACACTTACTCCATCACCATTATCCTAACACCGTCACACATACTCCGTCATGTCACCCTGACCCCGTCACACTCACTCCATCACTATCACCATGAACACCACAAATTCACTCCGTTACACTGACAACCTCAAACTCACTCTGTCTCCACCACACTGACTGTCTCACACTTTCTTCATCATCATCACATTGACATGCTCACACTTAATCTATCAACGTGACCCTGCCCACACACGCTCACTCCGTCATCGTGACCCTGACACCCTCATACACACTCCATCACCGTTAAACTTACCCCAACACACTCTCTTCCTCCCTGTCACACTGACGTACTCAGACTCACTTCATTACTGGTACCCTCACCCCAACACTCACTCCTGCACTGGCACCTTGACAGCATCACCCACAAGGAAAAAGTGAGGCCTGCAGATGCTTGAGATCAGAGCTGAAAATGTGTTGCTGGAAAAGCGCAGCAGGTCAGGCAGCATCTAAGGAACAGGAAATTCGACGTTTCAGGCATAAACCCTGATGCTGGAAACGTCGAATTTCCTCTTCTTTGGATGCTGCCTGACCTGCTGCGCTTTTCCAGCAACACATTTTCAGCATCACCCTCACTCTGTCACTCTTGCCCTGCTCGCTTCACACTCACCCCGTCACCATCACACTCACCCCGTCACCATCACACTCACCTCCTCACACTCACTCCATCACCATCACCCTGAATCCGTCACCCTCACTCCGTCACTACACATTCACTCCATCAACCTGACATCCTCAAACTCACTCTGTCACCACGACACTGACACTCTCACACTCACTCCATCATCATCACATTGATGTACTCACACTTAATCCGTCAACATTTCCCTGACCCCATCTCCTCACTCCGTCACCATGACCATGACACACAGGCACTCATACCATCATCATCACTGTGACACGCTCGCACTCAAACCGTCACTGTCACCCTGACCCCATCAGTGTCAGTCTGAACACCTTACACTCACTCAGTCACTATCACCATGAAACCCATGCACTAACACCATCACCCAGACTCCCTCATACTCACTCCACCACCGTCACTCTGACCCCTCACACTCACTCTGTAGCCCTCACCCTGACCGCCTCACACTCATTTTGTCATTCTCAGCCTGACCCTGTCACAGTCACTCCATCATTGTCTGCCTGACCCTCTCACACTCACTCCATCACCATTATTCTGACCTCTTCACATTCCCTCTGGTACCGTCACCATGACCCCTGCACAATCACTCCATCCTCATAAACCTGACCCCTTCACACTTGCTCCACCAATGTCATTCTGACAACCTCACACTCACTCTGTCACTGCCACCCTGACTTCTTCACGCTCACCACGTTGCTGTCACCCTGACCCCCTCACAGACACTCTGTCACTGTGACCGTGACCCTTTCACACTCACTCCATCACCCTCACCCTGACACCCTCACTCTCCTCCATCACCGTCATCCAGACCCGCTCACACTCACTTTGTCTTCATAAACCTGACCCCCTTTACACTCGCTCCACCACTGTCACATTGACACCCACGCAGTCGCCAAGTCACTGTTACTCTGTCACTCTCACAGTCACTCTGTCACTGTGACACTGACCCCTTCGCACTCACTCCATCACCTTCACCCTGACACACTCACACTCACTGCGTCACTGTCACCATGACCCCTCACTGTCACCCTAACCATTTTGCCCTCCGTCACTGTCACCATGAACCTTACGCACCTCCTCCATTACCCTGACAAATTCACACTCACTCTGTCCCCACGGCACTGACACCCTCACACTCACTACATAACCATCACCTTGACACTCTCACACTCACTCTGTCACAGTCATCCTTACCTCTTCACACTCACCCAATTTCCATCTGCCTGATTCCCTCGCACTCACTCCATCACAGTCATACTGACACCGACACACTCTCTCCCTGCCTGTCACACTGACGTACTCACACTCACTTCATCTACGTCACAATCGCCCCCACTCTCACTCCAGTACTGTCACCTTGACACCATCATCCTCACCCCTTCACACTCATTCCATCACCATTATGCTGACCACGTCACACTCACTCCATCACTATCACCATGAGCACCACAAATTAATCCGTTACACTGACAACCCCAAACTCACTCTGTCTCCACGACACTGACTGTCTCACACTCACTCCATCATCGTCACATTGACATGCTCACACTTAATCTATCAACGTGACCCTGTCCCCACACGCTCACTCCGTCACCGTGAACCTGACACCCTCATACTCACTCCATCACCGTTACACTTACCCCAACACACTCTCTTCCTCTCTGTCACACTGACGTACTCACACTCACTTCATTACCGTAACCTTCACGCCCACACTCACTCCAGCACTATGCCTTTGACACCATCACCCTCACTGTATCACTAATGTCCTGCCCTCTTCACACTCACCCCGTCACCATCACCTTCACCCCGTCACACTCACTCCATTGCCATCACCCTGAATCCGTCACCCTATAGCCGTTGCTATCACCATGAGCACTACACATTCACTCCATCACATGACATCCTTCCACTCACTCTGTCACCACGACACTGACACTCTCACACTCACTCCATCACCATCACCTTGACACTCTCACACTCACTCTGTCAAAGCCGTGGTTTAGTAAGGAATTGGAGTCCCTTGTGAAAGGGAAGAAGGCGGCATATGTAAAGATGAGGCGTGAAGGTTCAGTAGGGGCGATTGAGAGTTATAAGGTAGCCAGGAAGGAGCTAAAGAGAGAGCTAAGAGAAGCGAGAAGGGGACATGAAAAGTCTTTAGCTGGTAGGATTAGGGAAAACCCAAAGGCTTTCAATAGGTATGTCAAGAATAAAATGATGACTAGGGTAGGTATCGGTCCAGTCAAGGATAGTAGTGGGAAGTTGTGTGTGGAGGCGGAGGAGATTGGAGAGACATTAAATCAGTACTTTTCATCAGTATTCACTCAGGAACAGGACACTGTTGCTGATGTGAATATGGAATCACAAATAATTAGAATGGATGACCTGGAAATATGCAGGGAAGAGGTTTTGGGAATATTGGAAAGGATGAATATAGATAAGTCTCCTGGGCCTGATGGCATTTACCCCAGGATCCTATGGGAAGCTAGGGAGGAGATAGCAGAGCCATTGGCCTGGATTTTTATGTCATCGTTGTCAACAGGAATAGTACCAGAGGACTGGAGGATAGCGAATGTGGTCCCATTGTTCAAGAAAGGGAGTAGGGATAGCCCTAGCAACTATAGGCCAGTGAGTCTGACTTCAGTGGTGGGCAAAGTCTTAGAGAGAATGGTAAGGGATAAGATTTATGAACATCTGGGTAGGAATAACGTGATCAGGGATAGCCAGCATGGTTTTGTGAAGGGCAGGTCGTGCCTCACAAACCTTATTGAGTTCTTTGAGAAGGTGACTAAGGAAGTGGATGAGGGTAAAGCAGTAGATGTTGTGTATATGGATTTTAGTAAGGCGTTCGATAAGGTTCCCCATGGTAGGCTAATGCTAAAACTTCGGAGGTATGGCATTGAGGATACATTAGAGGTTTGGATTAGGAATTGGCTGGCTGGAAGGAGACAGAGGGTAGTAGTTGATGGATTATGTTCATCTTGGAGCGCAGTTACTAGCGGTGTACCACAAGGATCTGTTTTGGGACCATTGCTTTTTGTTATCTTTATAAATGATCTAGAGGAAGGACTTGAAAGCTGGGTAAGCAAGTTTGCGGATGACACGAAAGTCGGTGGAGTTGTGGATAGTGAGGAAGGAAGTGGTAGGTTACAGCGGGATATAGATAAGTTGCAGAGCTGGGCGGAAATGTGGCAAATGGAATTCAATGTAGCTAAGTGCGAAGTCGTTCACTTTGGTAGGAATAACAAGATGATGGATTACTGGGCTAATGGTAGGCTACTTGGTAGTGTGGATGAGCAGAGGGATCTTGGTGTCCATGTACACAGATCTCTGAAAGTTGCCACCCAGGTAAATAGTGCTGTGAGGAAGGCATATGGTGTACTGGGCTTTATTGGCAGAGGAATTGAGTTCCGGAGTCCTGAGGTCATGTTGCAGTTGTATAAGACTCTGGTGCGGCCTCATCTGGAGTATTGTGTGCAGTTTTGGTCGCCATACTATAGGAAGGATGTGGAAGCTTTAGAACGAGTGCAGAGGAGGTTTACCAGGATGTTGCCTGGAATGGTAGGAAAATCTTATGAGGAAAGGCTGAGGCACTTGGGGCTGTTCTCATTGGAGAAGAGAAGGTTTAGGGGAGATCTGATAGAAGTGTATAAGATGATTAGGGGTTTAGATAGGGTAGATACTAAGAACCTTTTACCGCTAATGGAGTCAGGTGTTACTAGGGGACATAGCTTTAAATTAAGGGGTGGTAGGTATAGGACAGATGTTAGGGGTAGATTCTTCACACAGCGGGTTGTGAGTTCATGGAATGCCCTGCCCGTATCAGTGGTGAACTCTCCTTCTTTATGGTCATTTAAGCGGGCATTGGATAGGCATTTGGAAGTTATTGGGCTAGTATAGGTTAGGTAGGATTCGGTCGGCGCAACATCGAGGGCCGAAGGGCCTGTACTGCGCTGTATCCTTCTATGTTCTATGTTCTATGTTACCCTCACATCTTCGCACTCACCCAATTACCGTTTGCCTGAATCCCTCGCACTCATACATCACCGTTACCCTGACCGCTCACATTCTCTCTCTCATCGTGACCCTGACCCCCTTACACTGACTCCATCACTGTGACCATGACAGCCTCACACTCACTCCATCAATCTCCCTGACATCTTCACACTCATCCCCTCACACTCCCTCATTCGCTGTCACACTGACCCCCTCACATGCATTCCTCAAATGTGACATTGATAAACTCACACTCATTCCTACAATGTTACCCACACTCACACTGTCACTCTCACCCGGACTACCTCATACTCAGCCAGTCACCATAACCCTGACACCCGCGCTCACTCGTTCACGTGACCCTGAACCCCTCACGCTTACTCCATCACTATCACCCTGACTCCCTCACATACACTCCAACATTATCACCCGGACACCCTCACACTCACACCATCACAGTCTCCCTGACCCCTCACACTCACTCATTCAACGTGACCGTGACGCCCTCACACTCACTCAATCACTGTCACCCTGACCCCATCACACTCCCTCTGTCACCGTCTCCCTTACCCCCACTCTCACTCATTCACCGTGAGCCTGACCAGTGAACAGTCACCCCATCGCCACCATCATGTCACCCTCACTCTCGCTCCATCGCCATCACATTGTCACACTCACACTCACTCCTCCATCGTCACCCTGACACACTCACAGTCACTCCAGCATCATCAAAGTGACTGACTCAGACTCACTCCACCCCAGTCATTGCAACCCACTTACTCTCACTTTTTCCATCACCGTCACCCCGAGAGTCATTCGCTGGATGTCACTCTGACCCCTCTCACGTACTCTGTCACTGTCATCCTGACCCCGCACACTCACTCTGTCACATCATCATAACCTGCTGTTCTTACTTACCCGGTCACTGTCGCCCTTCAGGCTCAATCGCTCATTGTCACCCTGGTCCCTTCACACTCACTCCATCAGAGTCATCCTGGCCCCGTTATGTCCGCTCCCTCACTGTCATCATGAAACCCACACACTCACTCTGTCAGACACACTCTGTCACCATCATATTTATACCCTCACACTCACTGCAGTACCCTCACCCTGACAGTCTCACAGTTACTTTGTCACCCTCACCCTAAACACCCTCACACTTACTCCATCATTCTCAGATAGACCCGACACACTCTCTACGTCACCGTTACTCTGACCCCCATACTCACTCTGCCACAGCCACCCTGACCACTTCACATTCACCCAGTCACAGTCAGGCTTACCCCCTCACAAGCACTGCATCGCCTTCACTCTGACCCTCTCACATTCACTCTGTCACCCTCAGCCTGACAGACCATACTCGCTCTCACTCCATCATTTACACCCTCACACCCTCTCCATTACCTTCACCCTGACTAGTTCACACCCACTCTGTCACCATCACCCTGACCCACTCTGACCACCTCACACTCATTCTGTTATTGGGACCCTGACCCCTTCACACTGACTCCACCACCATCACCTTGACACCCTCACACTCACTCTGTCACTGTCACCCTGACCTCTTCACAAGCACATAGTCACCATTACCCTACACTCCACACTTACTCCTTCACCATGACCCTGGCCCCTTCACACTCACTCGATCACTATCACCCTTACACCCTCACATTCACTCCGTCACTATCATTCTGACCCCATCACACTCACTCCATCAACGTCACCCTGACCCCACAGAACCACTACCTCACTTTCACCTTCACCATCTCACACTTACTCTATTACTCACCATGAATCACTCACAGTCAATCTGTCACTGCAACACTGACCCAATCACTCACTCCAACATCATCGCATTGACACACTCACACTCAATCCTACAGCATCAATCTGACTCTCTCACACTCACTCCATCACCATCACCGTGATACAGTCAAACCCACTTCCCCACACACTCCTGCAAGTTCACGATTACATCCGTGCTTGTTGTCACACCATCTGGTTCACTCACTCACATACCACCCCACTGTCAGGGTCCCTCTCTCGCACACTCACGCACTAACACGCTCACTCCTCTGCACACATCCCCCATCACGCTCATAATCCTGCACACTGTCCATCCGTCACACTCATCCCTACACTAAAAGCACCATCACACTCACTCTGCTTTTCATTTCCACATCTTCATGCTGAGTCACCCCCCTCTCACACCTTTTGTCATGCTCACTCTCCTGCACTCCACATCCGTCAGGCTCTCTCCCCTGCACATTACCACTCTGTCATGCCCAATCCTCCAAACACCACCCACTCTTAGTCTCACTTATGTCACACTAAACCCACTGTAATGATCCACCATACACTAGCCCAGCGTCACAAATGCTTCCACCCATTACTGCACCATATCTCTCACACCCCTACGCATTCTCACTCCATCACGCACTCCTGACCGCTTCCTGACTGTCATAATCACTGCCTCACACATTCCCCATCATCATGCTCACTCCCTTGCAAACTCTTCCGAATCGTCATGCTGAATAAACTGCACACTCCACCACCGTCGCACTCAGTTCCACCACACGCCCGACCGTCATGCTCCCTCCTCCACTGTTATGCTCACACCCTGCAGACTCGCAATCCATACAAATCACTTGCACACTATCTCCACCTTCATACTCACGCGTATTCCATTCCCACCCCCCATTATGCTCACTCCCCCTACCAATGGCATTTGGCTCAATCCATACACTGCAAACCTAGAATCGGCCTGAAGATCCACATCCCTCCTGTGTTCCCCCAACAACGGAAGTTTGGAGAGGATTCGAGGCAGAGAGTGTAGGAGAATGGGACATTGGAAGAAGTGAGTGCAGGACGGAGAGTGAGTGAAAGAGAATGGGGAACGTCCGACAGTGAAGTATACTGTGTAATTGGGAGGTGAGAGAGACAGAAGCACAGTGTAGTACTTGGAGGGAGATATGGAAGGAGTGGTACAAAGGAAGAGAGATTAATTATAACGAAGCCAGATAGTTTGGTTGACTTGGATTTGAAAGCAATGACAGAGTGACTTTAACCCAACTCCTGAGGTCAGGCCCCGTTCCCCTCACCATCCGTGAGTACGAGAACTTTGGGAAGAGTCTGTCTCTCTCCAGCTCAGCTTCTTCAACATGAAGTCAAAGAAAACTTTGTTCAGGCTTCTCCTTGGCACTTTCTAATGAGCATACTTTTTTATTGTTTCCAACTTGAAGTGATCAATACAATCAATGGGATGGGGCCTTTTCTCACTGGCACCTGAATTGAGTGCAGCATTGAAATCTGTCCCTGCATCCCACTGTGGGATATGGTTCGACAATCCAGCACGACACTCAGTCTGTTACCACACCAACATGCTGCTTCATTGTTGAATTGCTAAACTGGTCAGTTAAAATCCCGGATGGATTGATTAAATAGTGAATTTGATTGATTGATGAATTTGAGTAAATGGATATTTCAGCACATTCTTCAGCTGCTGTCTGAACTTAGTCTGGGTCACAGCATAAATCGCGGTGTTTGTGCAGCAACTGAGGAGCTGCAGCATGTGGCCCAAATCCATCAGAAATCCAGGTGGAAGCAAAGTAGAATATCCAATAATAACCATCCGGTACGATATAGAATATATCATTAACGTTGACCATAACAGGATGAAGTTGGCCGAGATCACAAACAGTAAAATTATGCTTTTTTTTCGGTTTCTCATTTCTGTGTCCGACTGAGTGACCCCATTGGTGTGAGCCTGGAGTCTGCTGCGGGCTCTGCTAGCCACTAAAATGTGTCTGACGGTGAAAACATTGAGTATCAATATCAGGAGAAATGGGGTAGCTGGGTTCAGAATGTAGTGAATGAACTCGAGTTTGAGCCAGATAGGGGATAATAGAACATCCATGGTAAAAGCACAAAACCAAGTGGGGTTCTCCATCCAATACCAAGGTAAATACATAAAATACCAGAAGACGTTCTTTGAACAGGCCAGCACAGTCACTGTTCCCAGAACCACAGCCGCCGTTTTCTCACTGCAATATTTATGTTTCAGCTTCTGGCAACATATGGCCACAAACCGATCAAAGGTGAAAGTGACGGTGAACCAGACAGAGCAGTCAGTGGCTGCATAAAGCAGGACGGCATGGATATTACACACGGGGATGGTGTATCTCAGGAAATAAAACTGTTCGACATAAATAATGGGAATGTGTCTCAATATCAGGTCCAGGATAATGACCAGCAGATCCGCCATTGCCATGGCCCCCAGGTAACGTCTGACACACTGAGACAATCCACAATCTTTATAAAGCAGGACGTAGATTGTCAAAGCGGTAACTGTGAGAAAGGAAAGCAAACATATTATACATCAGTCTGGGGGCAAAGTGAGCAGTTTGATAAAGGAGCAAGTGAGATTTTCAAATGTTTAACTGTCTTCGGAGATCTATTTAATTCATGGGAGCTGAAATAACAAATGAGAAGTTCTGAGTTCGTTACAAAATTGAAACGTAATGCACAAGAAACTCTCTTTTCCCAAACACACGGACACACATCCATAAAAACAGATGGCTTCAAGAACAATCGCAAACATTTGATCACTCAAGAGTAAAAACACTTCTTTACCGTTTAGAATACTCGCAGTTCCTTTAAGACAAACGGAGGTTGGGAATTTCTATCTTCATATCTAAAATGACGTTAATCTCTGTCTTGAAAAATTGTAAATGCAGAGAAAATGTCCTCAACCCTTTACATGCAAGTGGGTAAGTCATAATAGTGTCTTTTTCCTGCTGGAACTTTACTCTTCCCTTTGGATTTTTTTTTCAGTTAATTCACTCTGGCAATTCACAGTTAATGTGAAAGAGTATGCCAGAGAACGTCGGATATAAAATTTGATAAAGACACAAGTATTCTTCTCACAATGGCACTTCTGTCCATTAACTTTGATGAGTCCCACTCAGCCTCTGTCGGAAAACACTCCCCGAACTCTACTCAACCGGCACGTTGCACAAAACAAAAACAAAAACATTAAACCAATACCTGAATTATTTGCTGTAAGATTCTCTTTTGCAATCATGCTTTATTCGGAGCTGTACCCGACACTGTTCTCAGTTTTGTATAAAATTGCCAAATATAAAATAAGCTTGATATTCCATTCCCAGTGTCGACCACTCTGTCACCACGTCTCTCTAACGTATTTAAATCATGTCCATTTACCTCAATGTATACATTGAGTTTCTCGAACATGTCTGAAAACATCGCACACCTTCAGTTAGAGTGCATTTCATTCCGTTTTTTATACATTATTCATCCTGGTGTAATGTTGCATTTAATGTCCATATTGTCCCGGTCAGGAAACAGTCTGACAACATCATACTCACCGAATCAGGCCTGATGAGTAATGTTTCACGAAGCCCTATCACCAAACCTGGGTCGATTCAATCCCACCAGCAATACAAACCCAACAGTGATGGGGGCACCGTGGGATACAGTCAGGAAAGAAGTTACTTTGGAAAGCGCCTGATGATAGAAATCTACTGCCCTCCACATCACCCCTCGGCGATAGCTAAATTCGCCTCAATGTTGAAAACAAATTGGAGGAAGCACGGAGAGACACAAGGACACAGACCGTACTCTGTGTTTGGGACTTCAATATACAACACAAAGAGTGTCTCCGCACGCCCACCACTGACTAAGAAGGGTGAGGATTCAATACGATTCTTGTTTGAGTCAAACCTGTTGCAAAATAAGAATGTTGAGTTTATGCAGGGTCTGTCATAAGAGCTCCAGGACATCTCTGCAGGAATCTATCAGGGTAATATCCTACGTCCAAAAATATTTAGATGCTTCATCAATTACCTTCATTCTGTCATAAAGTCAGAAGTGGGGATGTTCACCAAAGATTTCACAATGTTCAGCACCATTCGTGACTCCTCAGATACTGAAGCAGTCCATGCACAAATGCAACAAGATCTGGACAATATCCAGGCTTGACCCAACAAGGGGTAAATAGAACTCACGCCACAAAATACCAGACAATGACACTCATCAATAAACGCCACTCTAACCACAGCCCCTTGAAAGTAATCTGTAGTACCATCAATGAATCGCCCACTGTCAACATCCTTCAAGTTACCATTGAACCGAAACTGAACTGGACTTACCACATAAACACAGTGGTTACAAGCGCATGTCAGAAACTGGGGACACTGCTGCAAGAACTCACCCCCTGACACACGAAAATCTATCAACCATCTCCAAAGCACAAGTCAGACCTGGAATAAAACAGACTCCACCTGCCTGGGTGGGTGCATCTCCAACAACACTAAGAAAGCTCAACACAATCCAGGACAAAGCATCCCCGTTTAATTGGCCTCCTATCTACAAGTATTCAATCCGTCACCATCGGCACTCAGTAGCAGCAGTGTGTACTTTATAAAAGATGGACCGCAAAAATTCTCCAAAGAACCTTAGTCAGCACCTTCGAAACGGACGATCAACTCCATTTATAAGAACAAGTGTACCTCCGAAAAACACCACTTGCAAGCTCCTCTCCCAGAACCCCACAGCCTTGACTTGAAAACATATCACCTTCGGAGCCATTGGGTCGAAATCCTGGGATCCTCTCCCTAATGACATTGTAGGTCAACCCACAGCAAGTGGACTGCAGTGGTTCAAAAAGGCAACTGCCCACCACCTTCTCAACGGCAAATATGTATGGGCCATCACCCCTGGCTTGCCAGCGATGCCCAAGACCCACAAATTAATAAAAGAAAACACAGCAGCCACACTGTGGGAAGTGATGAATTCATTAAGAAGAGGGAAACATTATCACCAAACTACTTGTCACAGGTATATCTCTTCCTAACAGTATCTGTCGGAGCAGTCAGCACACAACCCTGGCGATGGAAAGTCTGACTGAGGTTGAAGATGCAATCCATTCGGGATAAATTAGTATTGCGCAGTTGAAGCGAAATCAACGATGACAGTGACAGATTGACCAGTCCTGGGTGCTCAGCTGTTTGCAAGATATATTAAAATTTAGATAAATTGAACAAAGGTATTCTAAATACTTTTTGTCATGATGCCAGGATCAGCAGGAAAATAACTTTTAAACAGGTGTCGAGACATTGGAAATGGGGTGCAATGGACAGAAATTTGGCAGTTGAGAAAATGCAAAACTGAATCTTTCAGGAAGAATAAAAAGCTGCATATTACATAACCAAAGACAGATTTTAGGTCATACTGATGTCATGTGCACTCGAGGGTTCACTCTGACCCTTTGCGGTATCGCAAGTGCTATTCCATCTCTCTAATGGTCAGCGTCCTGATGTACCCAATGTCCCTACTGCTGACGGTACACGTGGAATATTTTGATGTGGTTGGTTGACGGTGGGGAGTGGGGAGGAGAGGGTGTGTTGAGCCGGGCATGAATCCAGACGGCATTTATCTGAGAGTCCACCCTTTCTTTCTACGTGGAGACCCGAAGGCGATGTGAATGGCTGACTCATTCTGAACGAAAGAGGTTTGGCTGTGGCTAGGACAACGGGTATTCACCAACAACATGGATAGAAACGATTAGACGATATGGACCAGGTTGAGGGAAATAGGGTTCGTGATGATGGACATTTTGATCGACATGGCCAGTTCAGGCCACAAGGGCCTGTTTCCGTGCTGTAGGCCTCTATGACTCGATGATAGTGCATGATCACACTACAACTTTAATGGAGTGAAAGTTTAGATGTTTCAATTAAATGAATATGAACATAAAATTGAGGTAGTGCCAGATTAGTTGGAATGGTTAGTTTCATCACATTCTCAATCCATCCCAGCCCATCCAATCCATCAGAGAACCAGTTAAGATACCATAAACACAGAAAAGATAACTGTTATGCACGGACACTGTGCAGACCAGTCTCGTGTAATGCTCAATAAAACCTGATGATCTGTAAAGACTATTTCACTGCATTGATCTATAAATCAGGAATAGCTAACTGTCAAGCAGTGAGCGCTGTGCAGATGACATGTGCATTCATCGATTAATCCGGAGTAGATCATCTATGCAGCATGTAGAGCTGTGTCGTGAACAGCAGTGCATTTAGCCATAAACCTAGAGCAGTTATCGTCCCAGCATGTAGAGCTGTGTATACCACACAGGACATTGCTCGGCAAAACTATGTTTGCTCATTGGCCAACATAGAGAAACTTGCAGCCCATACTGGAAGTTACAGGATGTGCAGCTCCCAACATATCTCAACAATCCCATGACAGGGGGTGCTGCAAGTATGGAAGTCACTGCCAGAGGGAGATGTTGGTGGAATCATTTTAAATACTAACAAATGGGAGGGATTAAGACAATGTCACAGACGGATGTGTTCCCAGGTTTCAGAATTCTGAAATGTAGATACCTCGTTAGCATCTTGCAATATGAGCCTTTGCTTTCAGGAATGATGGGTGAACTGGATGTTAGTGTGGTTCAGATGATGGAGATTATGAATGAGCATTTGTTCTGCAGCTTTGTAACTGGGAGTGGGATTAGTAGATTCTTTGACTCATTAGGCTGAAACTCACAATAATTTGTCTCTGTCATTTTCATTGAATGTTTCAGAAGGATGTCTGCATGAGACCGAGATAGTTTCCTGGTGCTACCTTGTCGATTTTTCCTCATTAATGGACTATCCTATACCATCGTGTGCTCTCATTCAATGCCAGCCCATTCTCCCAGTCATCACCCCTGGAGGTACTCAGCATCGCCCGTATTGCCCGGGATATTCCGTGATCACTGACAGTGGTGCCATCTTTAATAGGACAATGGGCACGCAGTTGAGCTTTCTCAGTTCAGATATGTCCTGCACGGTTACCCCGAGCAAATGGCAGACAGTGGCATTTATACTACGATTTGTCTACAGGGACATGAAAGTACTGGTGGATGGGATAGTACAGAGGAGGGCCATTCTCGTCCCGGAGGGGGCCACATCACCAGATCCGCCGAGCATGGTCTGACCTCACCACCCAGCTCAGTGCAGTATCTGCGGTCTGAGGAAATGTCCAGCAATACAGGACAAGCATCAATAACCTGCCCCACTCTGCCAGGAGAAGTGTCACCATGTTCTCTTTGCTCGCTCACACTAACTGTTCTAGCACCTCCCCTCTAACAAGGCTAATGCTCCACCACCCTCATTACTGCATGCAGCACATTCTCTTTTCTCTGTCTGTCTCAAGTATGGAATGCCACCGTACAGTTACAGAACGGTCTGCAGATGTTGATTATAAAATAGATTCCTTCAAGCATGTTTTTGGGAGCTAGTTCCCATGAAGATAGACTCCATCAATTTTATACTTTGATGTAATGGTAAGCACACTTCGTGCACACTAAGCAAAATATGTACTTATTTTATGTTTATCAACATTCGATTACATTTAGTAGGTCTGATTGTTTCACTTTTCACAACTTATGGTATTCAGTCAAAGACAGCATCTAAGCAATAGTCTCATTACAAGATGCAATTTCTAGCAGATAATGTTTTTTTAAAATATTCTTTCGTTTTCCTGACTTGTAGCTTCTTCGTTGTTATCGAACTTTCTCCTGTCCATTGTCTGTTACTCTTCCTGCCGATAGCAACTTCATAGTCTGCACTCAGTTGGCTAGACGGCTGATTTTTGATGCAGAGGGAGGTCACCAGCGCAGGTTCAATTCCCCAGACTGACAGAAGTTGCCATGAAGGGCCCGATTTCTCAACCTCACCCCCTCGCTCGAGGTGCGGTGACGATCAGCTTTAACCAGCACGAGTCATTTACAATAAAAGAGCAGCTGATGGGCCTGTGGAACTATCGTGACTTTCTACTATCACGTCTTGCATTTTATTCTTTTTTTCCACATTGTCATATTGTTTTTCGTTGCATTTCGGGGAGTTCTCATCTGGACTTTCTTTTCGTACACCTGTGAGTGTTGTCCCACACATTGCACATCCCTACGCTTTCCCCGATAATCCTTAACTCTGTTGCTATTCACAAATCTATCTGTGCCTCAAAATATTTAATATCTCTGCCTCCAATGCTCTCTGCAGGTGACAGTTTTAAAGGTAAAACAAAATAAATCCCCTCTTCGCTGTAATAGATTGACGATGCTTTTGAAAGAAAATAAACTAACAATGTGCCCGCTACCTCTTCATTAATCACATTTGTAGGAGGGAAGTGTTAATGCAGCTATACCCAGTCTGATTGACAACACATCCAAAGGGCTAAGGATGAAGTTTTTTTTAAAAAGAAAAATCCCTTCGCCATTGTCTTATCCGACCATTTGGGCTGCTGGTTTATGAGAGAGAAGTGAATGGTGGCAAATTAACCTGAGGGCCACCAGACATCATTGGAGGGAAGAGGTTGAAAGCCAGAGTCATTCGTGTTGAATTCAAACTGGTGATGGGAATTGCTCCAACGCTGTTGGCATCGCACTACTCTGTAAACCAACAATCCAGCCAATTGATTGAAACTACTTTCCTTTATCTCCTTAGCTAGGAAAGGAAACCATGACACTGGAAGCCGTTCAGAGTTGTGTAACATGACTTACTTCTGTAATGAATGGTTTATACTATTCAGGATTAATTGGTTGCCCTTTCAACGAGATCTTATTGAATCATACAATATCTTGAGGAGATTGAGTCAGTTCAATACTCGATGAGCTTGTATCATACAGAACTGTTATTTTTGAGCTATGCTGCTCTGCTTGACGAAGCCTGTTTGAAGAATAAACAATTATTGTTTCATTGACGAAAGAAAACGCAATTACCTAGTCTGTGACTTATGTCAATGTCTATATCACGACCCTCACTACATTTAAAATGTGACCAATGGAGAAGTGGGAAGAGGAAAGCAAACTGTGACCCCTCCAGATTAGGTTTGAGGAAAAAATCACTAAATGGAATTTCATTGAAGTGAGAATTCTCTTTCCCAGAAGCTTGTGGTGCCTGTATTTTAAAATTACATCGAAGCTGGCATTGTTTGACTTTTGGTAGAGCGGGGAATCAGAGATAATGCTGTGTTGACAGAAAAGTGCAACACAGCTGTCGCGTTCTAAAACAATGTCCATATGTAAACCCCGACACCATAAGATTTAAGTGAGCGGACTAGGCTTGGGACTTCATTAAAATCATCCGGAAATTCCAAATACATTGCGTCCGTTGCTTCTCCATAATTTATCTTCAGGTGGTTTCTCAAACATAATTCAAAATTCATAAATCCACGTTAACTTGGTGTTTGGCCATCACTTTAATCCCAATAATTTCTCTAAAGCTGTTTACTTATTAGTTTCATTGTATTCATTTTTTTATTTCCGGCCAGGTTTACGATTCTTCACCTTGGTGGGAAATTTTGGTTTGTTTGGTTCAGTTCTGTAGAGGGCAGATCTGAAACTGTTAGGCAATAGACAGTAGGTGCAGGAGTAGGCCATTCTGTCCTTCGAGTCAGCACCACCTTTCATTATGATCATGGCTGATCATCCTCAAGCAGTATCATGTTCCTGCCTTATCCCCATAATCGTTGATTCCACTACCTTTAAGAGGTTTATCCAACTCTTTCTTGAAAGTATCCAGTGACTTGTCCTCCATAGCCATCTGGGACAGAGCGTTCCACACACTCCCACTCTCTGGTTGAAGGGGTTTCTCCTCAATTCTGTTCTAAATGGCCGATCCCTTATTTTTAAACTGTGTCCTCTGGTTCGGGACTCACCCATCAGCAGAAAACTTCTTCCTGTCTCCAGTGTGTCCAATTCTTTAATAACCTTGTACATCTCAGTCAGGTTCCCTCTCAGCCTTCTAAACTATATTTTTTTCTGAAAATTACACAAGCCCAGTCGCTCCAATCTTTCCAACGTAAGATAATCCCGCCTTTCCGTGAATTGACCTCGTGAACCGACACTGCACTCCCTCAATAGCTAGAATGTCTTTCCTCAAATTTGGAGACCAAAACTGCACACAATATTTCAGTTGAGGTCTCGCCAGGGCCGTGTACAGCTGCAGAAGAACCTTTTTGCTTCTATACTCAATTCCTTGTGTTATGAAGGCCAGCATGCTATTAGTTTTCTTCACTGCCTGCTGTGGCTGCATGCTTGCTTTCATTGACTGATGGATAAGAACACCTATATCTCGTTTTATTGCCCCTTTACCCAACTTGATTCCATTTAAGAAGTATTCTGCCTTCCTGTTCTTGCAACCAAAGTGGATAACCAACATTTATCCATATTAACCTGCATCTGCCATGCATCTGTCCACTCACCGAGCCTGTCCACGTCACCCTGTAATCTCCTAACATCCTTTTCACATTTCACTCTGCCACCCAGCTTTGTTTCATGAGCAAATTAGCTAATATTACTTTTAATACCATCATCTATATCATTAATGCACATTGTAAAAAGCTGCGACCCAGCACTGATCCCTGCGTACCCCACTGGTCACCGCCTGCCATTTCAAAAGGGAGATGTTTATCAGTACTCTTTGTTTCCTGTCAGCCAACCAATTCTCAATCCAAGTCAGTATTTTGCCCCCAATACCATACGCCCGAATTTTGCTCACTAACCTCCTATTTGGGACTTCATCAAAGGCTTTCTGAAAGTCCAGGTGCACTCCATCCACTGGACCTCCCTTGTCCATTTTCAGAGTTACAACTTCAACAAATTCCAGAAGATTAGTCAAGCATGATTTCCCCGTCATTAATCCATGCTGACTCTGACCTATCTTGTTACTGCTATCCAGATGTGTCGTAATTACAACCTTGATAATGGACTCCAGCATCTTTCCGAACTCTAAGGTCAGACTAACGGGTCTATAATTTCCTGTTTTCTCTCTCCCTCCTTTCTTAACAAGTGGGACAACATCAGCCACCTTCCAATCCGCACGAACTGATCCTGGTTCTATAGAACATTAGAAAATTATCACCAATGCATTCGTGATTTCTAGAGCCACCTCCTTCAGTACCCTGTAGGCCATCATGTCCCGGGGACATTTCAGTCTTCAGACCTAACAGTCTCTCCAACACCATTTCCTGGCAAATATAAATTCCCTTCAGTTCAAGTCCTTCAGCCACTATTACGATGGAAGAGCCACAGTTGTTCCATAGTTCTGCTATTTCTCTGTTATCCAGTCTTCGTTTTCTTTTTTTTAGGCTGTAAGAAAGATGCACTTGTCTTCTGTCATCTTTCCCGTTGGTATTCTTTAAGAAACTGTTGCCTTACTCCATTGTTTATGTCTCCAAGAGGTAAATTCAAGCAAAAAGCTTAAAAATATAACTTCCCATTCACAAATGCATTATCATTCTCTTGAAGTTTGCTATTTATTTCGAAAGGACCAATATCACATTCGTTCTAACAGATTCCAAGATTTCCTACAGTGGATGACAGGTTAACAGGTCTATTGGTCTTCACTCTCCCTCTTCTTCCCTTCTTGAATCGTTGCAATGCATTCATAACCTTGCAAATTGAATATCGAAAATTACACTGAGCCCCAGGACAACCTATAAGTCTATTGCTGCTTTGTGTCAAATTTCAGAATGAAGTACATCTGATCTGTCAGACGTATCAATGCTAAATCCAGGTGTGTTTTGAAATACTACCTTATCACTGATGTGAATGATTTTAGTCTTTAGTTACGCAGGTCGCTTGGTCACTTGGTATTTCTGGGAGATTATCTGGACCTTCCACCATGAAGACAGACACGGAATAACACTTTGGTTTTCCTGTAATTTCTCTGTTCTCCACAGTTATCCGCACACTTACTGATCCACATTTGAACTTTGTCATTTACCTTTCACGTATTGATAAAAGGTTTTCATCAGGCTTTACATTTCTTGTTAGTTTGCATTCTTCATTTCTTTTGAATTTCCCTATCAGTTTCTTAGTCGTCTTTTGTTCCAATGAATCCATAATATCTGGCATTTCTTTTTCTGAGCAACTTTGCTTGATCGAATCTGTTTTTAACTTCTTTTGTTAACCATGCTTGGGTCATCTTTTCATTTTGTTATTTGCACCATGGAGGTGAGGGGTGTGGGGGTGGGATGGGGGTGTGGATGCAATTTGTACACTGTACACCTTATAGTGTTACTATAAATAACATATATTGTCTGGTTTCCATTAACCTTTCTCATGTATCTTTTCCAAATTCAGTGAAGCCAATTTGGTCCTCATACCTTCATGGCTTGCATGAAGAGGTGCGAGGGAGGAGCGAAGGAATTCTGGGAAGGTGAGTCTAACTGTTTAAAAGAAATACCTCAATCATCGGGGCATCCATTTGTTGAGACGTGCGAGGGAGGAGTGAAGGAATTCTGGGAAGTTTTTAAGACTAGTTGACAGGAGGTTTTGTGGTTAGGAACGGGACACCCTGAACGTAAGTTGCCTCCGTGGTCCCAGGGCCTGACGTGTCGCTGATCGGGTTTACAACATTCAGAAGAGGGATGGTGAGCAACCAGAAATCGTGGTGCATATTTGCACCAATGATAAAGTTAGGAAAGGGACTGAGGATCTGAAAAGTGACAATAGAGAGTTAGGTTGGAAGCTGAGGAGCAGGACGCGGAAAGTAGTGATCTCTTGCTACCGGTGCCAAGAGATAGTGAGGTGAGGAACAATCAGCGAATGTAGATTAACACGTGGCTGCTCGGCTGATGCGGGAGGGACGTCTTCCTATACCTGGACCATTGGAATACCTTGTGTGGAAGGTGGGACCTGTACATGAAGAACGGTTTGCACCTAGATTGATGGGACACCAATGTCCTGGAAAAGAGGTTTGCTCCAGTGATTCGGGAGGCTTTAAACTAGATTGGCAGGGGAATGGGAATCAGAGCCACATGTCTGAGAGGGGGTCAGTTGCAGACGGGACAGTGACAGGAAATGTTGATTCTATCAGGAAGTTTTCTGACGCGATGAAACAAAGAGATCGGTTAAAGTGTGTCTGCTTTCATGCAAGGAGTGTCCGCAATCAGAGTGATGAACTGAGAGAATGGATCAGTACGTGGGGCTACACAGACGTGGGTTTCAGAGGGGCATGCATGGTTGTTTGGTGTATCAGGGTTTCGAAAGTTTAGAAAGAGCAGTGCGGGTGGAAAAAGAGGAGGGGATGCAGCATTGCGACAAAGCGAGTGCATCACAGCTACGGAAACCAAGATTGTTGAGGGAATTTATCTACTGCATCAGTACGGACTGAAGTTAGGAACAACACGGGAGGGGTCACCGCATTTAGGGTTTTCCGCAGACGACCTAACGACAATAGAGAGATTGAAGATCTCATAGGCGAGCAGATTCTAGAATAATGCAGAAGTAACAGGGTTGTTGTTATGGGTAATTTCAACTTTCCCAATATCAACTGGAACCTCCTAAGTGCAGATGGGTTGGATGGAGCCGTTTCCATCAGGTTTGGTCAGGAGGGTTTTCTTACTCATTATGTAGATAGACCGACGAGCCAGGACAGGTATCAAATCTAGTGGTGTGAGAGCACTTTGGTGAAAGTGATCACAACTGCCTCACATTTAGCATAGCCTTGGAGAGTGAAAAGAGCCGTTACCGAGGGAATATATTGAATTGGGGAAAAGAACATTATGACGATAACAAACAGCAGTTGGGAAGCACAGACTGGAGCAAATCGTCCACAGAAATGGCACAGCAGACATGTGGACACTATTTAAATAGCAGTTGTTGCGAGTGATGCACACATTTATTCCTCTGAAACAGGTAAGATGGGGTAAGAATAAGGAACTTTGGGTGACGAGAATAGATGAACTTATCTTCAAAACGAAGACGTCAGCTTACGTAAGGTGGAGGAAGCAAAGATCTAGCACAGCTTTAGAGGATTAGAGGCGAGCTAGAAAGGAGCTCAGAACTGGACTGAGGAGAGCCAGGAGAGGGCACAAAAAAGTCTTGGCAAGAAGAATTAGGGAGAACCCAAAAGCATTTTACTCATGCATGAGGAATAAGAGAATGATCAGGGAGAAGGTAGGGTCGTCAGTGTTGTGTAGCGAACTTCTGCGTGGAGTCTGAGCAACAGGGGAAGCCCTAAATGAGATTTTTGCTTCGTTCTTCACCAAGGAAAGGCAGATTGTTCCAAATTAAAACTTACAGGAGCTGGGATACAGTGCTGATCAGATCAAGATTAATGTAGTTGGTGTTAGAAATTTGGGAAAACATTAAGATTGATAAGTCTCCAGGGCAGCTGTACTAGTGCCTGCTGAGACCATACTTGGAATGTTGTGTACAATTCTGGTCGCTCTACTATTGGAAAAATGAAAAAGACTTTGGAGAGGGTGCAAAGGTGGTTTACCAGGATGCTGTCTGGACTGGAGGGCTTGCCTTATGAAATAGGTTGAACAACTCGGACTTTTCTCTCTTGAGAGAAGGAGGAAGAGAGGACACCTGATAGAGATATGCAAATAATGAGAGGAATGGATAGAGTCAATAACCAGCGACATTTCCCCAGGGCAGGATTGACTGGTATGAGAAGTCATAGTTTGAAGATATTAGGAGGAAAGTGTAAAGGAGACGTCAGAGTTAGGTTCTTTACGCAGAGAGTTATGAATGCATGGAATGCGTTGCCAGCTGTGGTGGTGGAAGCACAGTCATTGGGGAAATTTCAGCGACTGATGGACATGCACATGGATAGCAATAATTTGAGGAGTGTATAAACTAAGTCACTATATTTGACATTAGGATTAAAACTTAACAAAACGTCATCGGCCAAAGGACCTGTTCTCTGCTATACTTTTCTAAGTTGTATATTCTATGTTCTATGACTCATTTGTATACACGCAATTTAAGAAAATAAAACTGCTTTGTATTCGGACTTCATGTAAAATTCAATACATGAAGAGCACTATTCCCAAAAGCCCCTTTACTGCCAGTTTTTGAATTTGCTCCTCTGATCACATAACACCAATTCCAAAACAGCCTGATCTTTGGCTCGGTACTCAACAGACTGTTAAAGGAAACCATTTCATGCACACTCATGAATTCCATTTTACAGCCTTAACTTTCACTTGGATTCACACAGTTTAGATGTGAACTTATCCACGATTACGGCAGTACTGGCAAACTTGCATTTCTAATTTCCGCTTTTGTAATACACCCAACATTTGTATCATACTTTTGACTTTGATATAAAACTCTCACCATGTTTGCTTCTCCTCCCTGTTTCTAAGCTCCACCTTACCAGACTTGATGGAATCACTATGACGTGGGCTCTGGAGAGTTTAAGTTTAGATTGAGACCAGATATTTGGGGGGGCATATTTCAACGTTGATATCGTTCCATCTTACTTGCTCTTCTTTAGCGTCATTGCGACATTTCCACCAGATCTCCCATTATGCTCGTGGAGTAGATAAGTACAATAACTTTTCAACGATGCTGCGTATTCCTCTAGACAGCTGAGACTACCCTAACGTGGATGATAAAGTATTGCTTGTAAAGCAGGTTAGTAAATTATTGCTGCTGCTGTACAGGACCTTAGGTATATCACATCTGGAGAAATATGTACAGATCTGGTCAACCGATTAGAGCAATGAAATGCTCATCATAGAATCCCCGTCGTGTGGGAGCAGGCCATTTGATCCATCACCTCCGCACTGATCCTCCGAATACCGTATCATCCAAACGCGTTTCCTTACCCAAGCTCTGTAACCCTGCATTTTCCATGACTAATTTCACCTATACTGCTTATTCTTGGACTTTATGGGTAACTTAGCATGACCAGTGTATCAGTCCTGCACATTTTGAGAGGGTGGGAGGAAAATGGAGTACAAACTGGTGGAACCCATTCAAGCCAAGGGGAGAAGGTGCTAACTCCGCACAGACAGTCACCTGAGGTTACAATTAAACCCAGCCCTCTGCTTTTGTGAGCCAGCAGTGTTAACCACTGAGTTACCCAGTGTGGGCAACGCAAATCGCCTGCACAATGAAGCTGCAGGAGAGCCTGATTTCTGCACAGTCATACTTCACGTGTGAGGTCAATATTAACAACTCTATACTACAGAAAAACGGTGTGGTTGCTGAAATGCTGAAGTTGCTGTGCTATCCATCATCAAAAAATATATTAAGTTGTGATTAATTCAAATAGTTCTCACACACACCAAGGATCTACATAACACATTATCTGCACAAATGCCAGCGGTAGGATTTGAACCCACAGCTACATTCAGGCAGAAACTGAAATCCTGCCCCTTCACCTGGTCAGCTCTGTATCGTTGAGCAAATTTGAATCCAGCTCCTGTGGACATTACTGTATCACTCGCTGAATAAGAAAGTGATAACACCAGTATGCCATCACCTTAACTGAACACAATATTCTCTAATGGAACACAAACACAGGCAACAGTAATGGGAGCATTGTTTCTTTAAACACATCAATCGCATTCTTTCAATAGCTGTCTCCATCCACAGCACCCGATTCGATGAGCAACCTGAAGGAACAGCAACATGGCGAAGTTTAAACATTGAATGGTTAATGCGAGTAATCAACATTAATATGGTTTCCACCCTGGATCTACCTGTTTGGCTAAACAAGCATTTAAACTAAGTCACAGCGTCACGTTAACTTAGGAGGGACGGATGAGCAGGTGAATCCAATACATTTTAACGTTTGCAAGAATGACAGACGATCTTGTTTTAAAGCTGAATAACAGAAGTCAACTGCACAGCAAATTCAGGATTCAGTTCCACTTCGCAAACCTGGAAATAGATACAGCAAAACTAGATTTTTTAACGCTGTTACAGCAAATGAGGAGGAGGCTGTTAGTTCCTGGACCCTGATGTACACTTTCAGGAAAAGACCAATTAGGCCCTCCACACTACAACACGATGAACAAAATAGACCATGCAACTCCATTCTCCTGTTACACAACAATGAGACCATTCAGCATTCTCAATGCTGCAGCTTAAGCACTGCAAAAGACCAGTTAGTGTCTGGAAATTATCACACGAGGATGAGGCCATTGAACCAATTGAATCTGTTGGACATGAATGGGAGAAGGGCAAGAAACCGTTTCAGATTTTTTTTTAGCAGGACGAGGTAATTCAGGGACGTTTCTGCTGTATGGGAATAGAAGAATACCAAACACTCCCTCGTTTTATTTCAGGATGAGACTATTCAGTATCTCGAGCCTGTTATGGAGCCCATCTAAATGTTGCAACGCAGCAGGAAGATTCCGAAAGTTCCCAAACCTCCGGGCAGCAACAAGAGCATGACAGAGAGAGCTGGAGCAACATTGTCAGAAGCAGGAGCAGGGCATTCAGCCCATAGAACCAATAATGTAGGAACAGCAGCCCATTTAGCCCATTGAGTTTGTAAACCAGGAACAGTAAGAATCCATTCAACATTTATGCGTCATACACAGCCTTATGCCTGTTATGCAGAAATTGAAAAGGAACGTAGAGGTTCCAGAAAGGAAAGAAATTCGAATAAGCAACTTCACCAGAGAATGAATTTCAGTGAGCAAATCATTGGGATTGAAGGCAATTTTCTTATGAAGGTGTTAGTAAGGAATTGATAACAGGGGATTTTTGAAGTGAAATCAAAATCCATCACAGTCAATATGGCTATATGAGGAATAAAACGTTTTTGAAATATTAGCTGAGTTATTTAAAAGTGTAACAAGCAACGTGCATAATAGGTTTTCTAATGATGTCGTATGTTTGGAAGTCCAGATGTGTTGCATAACTTGCCTGATATGCAAATGACTGATATGCAAGATATTGTGTATCAGGTTAGAAAGAAAAATTGCTTGGAGACCGGAATGACTAACCAATAAAAGCCATGACATGCGGGTTGTATTGGGTTGGACACGATCAAATATTCCACGTCATAAGCTTATAATCCAACGGGTTTATTTGAAAACGTTAGCTTTCGGAAGGCTGCTCCGACATGAAATGTTATTGAGAGAAGAAAGTATTTGTCACAGACTTTATATGGAAAAAAGTTACAAACGAAAGAATTGAACAGACCTGATGTGACTTTAATCTTTAATCAGTTCGGCCACAGGTCTGGATTGATAAATAATCAAATCTCAGAATATCGTTTAAATCACAGCCCCAAGTTAACTTTAGGTTTAACGAATTTAAAGGATGTGACATCTAATTCATACAATGTAATTTACATTTTGTTTGGAGTCTGTCTGTGACTTAACTTGGAGCCAGACTCGTTTTATTACTAAAGTACATGTTCAGAAATTGTCAAATTGACTGTCAACAAATAGACTGTAAAAAAAAAGTAGAATGTATCCACAGGTACAAATCTGTAAATGAAAAGTAACCACATAGATTTACATATAAATGCGTATGTGAGAGAGGGAGCGTATGTGTGTGCTGGGGAGAGAGAGGAAGAGTGTGAGTGTGAATGTGTGTGCATGCCAGAGGTTAAGAGTATGTGGCAGGGGTGGAGTGAGAGATAGATTAGATTACTTACAGTGTGGAAACAGGCCATTCGGCCCAACAAGTCCACACCAACCCGCCGAAGCGTAACCCACCCATACCTCTACATTTACCCCATTACCTAACACTACGGGCAATTTCACGTGGCCAATTCACCTGACCTGCACATCTTTGGACCTGCACGAGGAAACCGGAGCACCCGGATGAAACCCACGCAGACACGCAGAGAACGTGCAAACTCCACACAGTCAGTCGCCTGAGTCGGGAAGGGTGTGGGTGCAAATCAGTGTGTGCGTGCTTGATAGAGAGAGGGAGTGTGTGTGGGGACGGAGACACAGTTTGAGTGTGAATGTGTATGTGTGCACGTGTGTGTGTGTCAGTGTGTGCCTGTCTGCGTGAGAGAGGGGCGAGCACGCCTGTTAGGGGTAAGAGAGAAAGTGTGTGTGTATGGGTACAGGAAAAGACAGAGACAGGTACGGGAGATCCCTTTCCCCACACATACTCACTCCATGATTTCAGAGCTTCATATGTCTGCCCAATTCATTGTTCATGTTACAAGCCTAGATGTTGTCATTAAAATTCTCATACTCCATCCATAGTTGGGTCATCAAGCCTTCGGCTCTCCCTAATATCTGAGGCAGCTCACAGCACAAACTCCAGCAAGTCAGCCCCAGCAGCACCATTAACTTTTCAACGATATGAGTCTTTAGAAACTCCTCAGTTACACGTTTGATACCTGGTCCTTTGCAATAATACTCGAGGGGCTTCCTTATGTTATGATCACAAGATCAGCTGAAAGGGACAAACACCGACGTTCAGTGGACAGGCACAGACCAATTTTCAAAGTCGTGTCTCAAAGCATGGGACATAGCCGAAAGTGACACACATAATTACATTTTTTCTGAGCTTTATAGTGCCAGCATTCGGTACACCAGGGAACAAAGATATAATGCTAGAAAAAAATGCAGAGGGGCAGAAAGATTCATATGAAAGATAGAAACAGACAATTATTTGAGAACATGCTGTCGAAATATAGGTAAAGTAAAAGACAGGGGAGTCCGGGAAAGTGGAGGTGTAATACTTTGGAAGGTTCAGATCGTGAAATCCATAAAATTGAACTGAGGCATTGCTAAATCATAAAAATGGTTTGTTGTATCCAATTCCGAAATTACCTCACCGAACCAGCCAGGACATCATCAACCATGACAAGGTAGCTGCTATGGAGAGCTGTGTAAACTATGCTAGTGTATTGCTCAGTAAGCTGAACCATCTGCCAAGCACGGGGGCATAAGTCAAAATTGGCTGTGTATTGTTACGATACTTGCACATCTTTGGACCTGCACGAGGAAACCGGAGCACCCGGAGGAAACCCACGCAGACACGCAGAGAACGTGCAAACTCCACACAGTCAGTCGCCTGAGTCGGGAAGGGTGTGGGTGTGGGAAGGTTTGGAGCCGAAACTGTGAGTGAGTGTAAATGCACCTGCCCTTCCCCCCGCCAATCTTACATCTATGTGTTTCAGATAGTGTGTGTGTGTGTGTGTGTTTGTGTGTGTGTGTGTGTGTGTGTGTGTGTGTCTATCTGGGGTGGTGGTGGATGTGAAAATCACTGTTGAGAGAGACCATGCATGGAGGAAATCAGTTTAAAGTTGCAAAAGTGCAAATGTTTGTGTGATGGACACAGTGATACTGAGGGATTGTGCATGGACAGATGTGATGACGTGTTTGAGAATATCAAAGTAAAGTCATTGGCAGACCATGTAATAATGTAGTTGAAAAGTGTGGTGCTGGAAAAGCGCAGCAGGTCAGTCTGCATCCGAGGAGCAGGAATATCGACATTTCGGGCAGAAACCATTCTTCAGGAATTCCTGGATTCCTGGATTTCTTTTGCCCGACACGTCGATTTTCCTGCTCCTCGGATGCTGACTGACCTGCTGCGCTTTTCCAACACCAGACTTTTCAACTCTGGCCTCCAGCATCTGCAGTCCTCACTTTCTCCATGTAATAATATAGATTAGTGTGCACAGGATGGACGCTTGGATGGAATTTGACTGTGAGTTGAGCTGTGGAGTATCAATTCGGGCATGTTTCTGCAGATTTGCAGCTGGCAGTATGAACACAAGATTATTTGTATCATTATGAATGTATTTCACAGCTCAAAGTTCAAGCAGCATGAGCAAGGTGTGAGTTGTTACAATTAGGAATGGTCAAGGTATTGTGTCAGGAATCAGCTCGTGGTCAAAGGGATCACAACAGTTGTTATTCATCTATTTCAGCTTCATGTACTGGCCAGACATGGGACTGAGTAAGGAGAAGAAAATGGAGTTTGAAAGCATGGCAGAACAAAGGGACCTCAGACTCTCTATATGTAAATAACAAGGCAGTGTTCCAATGATTCGTGGTTCGCAGCTGAAACTAAGGAGGTCAACAGAGAGACCTGTGTGCGGTACTGCCAGAAGCAAAAAGTGAAAGAGTGAATGAACAACTCACTGATGTAGTTAGTAATGGTTTATGGAATGAATATCTGGATTCAGACTCTCTGCAGAAATACTAACAGCAGCAAGAGAATAGAGTAGATGGAGAGAACTGTATTATATAAAATACGGTGTACATAATTAGTAACTGAACAGTAAGACTTACCAGGCACACCAACGATAGCCAGGATTGGAAAATAAAAATAACTAATAATATAAAATGCATATTGGATCCGCTTTGATAATGACCATCGATCATAATATTTCGAAAGAAGCCAAACATCCCAATATAAACCCCTGCCCAATATTGGAACTTTCCCGTCTTCTGTTCTCAGATTCGTATCCATTGCTGGAACATTTGAGACTAATGTTCTCAGATTCTATTCTATCTTTCCCTCCCCACGAACAGGGAGCTGCTGATCCTTGTTCGCAATGTAGGTGATGCTAACACGCATATTATGGGATAATACATTGAATGAAGTCCTTTTATCATTTAAAATTTGGAACACTCCACTGGGATAGTTATAATCCATGGAGACTAACATAAATCACAGCCATTGTACAAACAGGTTCAGTTAACCCCTTCCTTCCATCACTTTTGAGACAACAATAAAAGTGAAAAATTCCCGGGTTTCACTCTTTTTAATCTTTCTTTCTTGTATGTGGGACCTGTATCAGAAGACTACAGTATTTTATCTGTCCCACGCTGTTTATAAAAGTAGACAGGGATAAAATAACATCCTAACTGCAAATGGTAAGTACTGGGAAAATATCAAGAAATCACAAGTCAAGGCAATAATATTTATTGCCCATTGACTTTGCTTATTTTTTCTCCTTTTGTAAAGTGCCCTGTTATCAAAGCCTTTCATAACTTTAGACATCATTCAGAGCACTGGGACTGCTGCAAATAAACGTTGAAATAAATTCAGTCCACATGTGCCTGTTTCAGACGGACAGGAGGAGAGCGTTTAAACTCTCCAACCTGTTACAGAGAGACAGGAGGAGGTTAATCAGACTCACTAGACAAGACAGGAGGGGGCAATTCAGAGCCTCGAAGCTGTTACACAGTAACAGGAGAAGGACATTCAGTCTCTCGAGTCTATTGCAGAGGGACACGAGGAGGCCAATCAGCGTTTGAGTCTGTTACGCAGGGACACGATAAGGCCATTCAGCCTCTTAAGCCTGTTGCCGGGCGACAGGAAGACGTAATTTAGCCTCTAGAGTATTTTAAAGTGGGACAAAAGGAGGCCATTAAGCTCCTCGAGTTTGTTACAGAAGGACAGGCGGACGTCATTCAACCATCGAGTCTGTTAAAGTGAGACAGGATGAGGTTATTTAGCCTACAGTGTCTGTTACAGGTGTTATGATAATCTCAGAGCCACTTGTTGGTTCTTCTCAAGGGGAAAAGTGATATTCTCCATGGGTCTCCCTTTACACTAATGTCTTGGACAAAGAGAATGATCTCCCTACAATTTTGTCCATTTCTATAGTTGGCTAAGACTGCTCGAACCCAAGTGGGAATTTCAGAGAGCAGGCATGGTCTGGTGCCATGGCCTCCACACCTGGTCCTGCGTGAAAGGCAAATCCTGCCTGTGACCCTTCCCACACAGAAGGAGCTGCATGCCCGAACCCTCAACGCGGGTTTGGGAAGAGTAATTATTTCCCTCTGCCTGCCACGTACAGTCTCACGATCAGGGCGGTGCAGGGTAGCTCTGCACAACTTGAGCTTTTCCCAGTTCATTATGTGCTTTCAAACATGGCACTGCTTCCCAGTATGGCTGGATAATTCCAGGATTTTCAGTGCATGGGGAGTTGCTCTGGAATTGTGTGCAGTGAGAAATGGGGCAAACCCAACGTGATTCTCACAGTGTGGGCTCAAACACCAATTAATGTGGGGAGCTGATGAGATCCACTCAGTATCATGGTGGAAATCACTCCCCGAACTCAATTCAACTGGCACTTTGTGCACAAAACAATAAAAGCATGTCAATACGTAAGAACACAAGAAACTGGAGCAGGAGTAGGCCAATTGTTTATCTGCTCCACCATTCAATCGGATCATGCCTGACCTTTTCTTGGAATCAGCTCCACTTACCCGCCTGGAACCATTGACCTTCCATTCCTGCAGTGTTCATATGTCTCAATGCTTTTGCCTTTAAATCCTTCAACGATGGAGCCTCGAATATTTTGGTGGGCATTGAATTCCACAAGTGCACAATTCTTTGGGTTGGTCAGTCCGAAATCTGCTCCTCCTTATTTTCACACTGTGGCCCCGAATTCGAATTTCATCCACCAGGCGAAACATGCTGCCTGATTCGATCTTATTTGTGTTTGTGTGTTTTTATATGAGATCCATCTCATTCTTCTAAGTTTCAAATGATATGTCTCAGTATGCTCAATGTTTACTCGTAAGGCAAATCTCTCAACTCCGGAATCCATCTAGTCAACTTCCTCCACATTATAATTTGAATCCAGTGACAGTACATCCTTTCTCATGTAAAACACCAGAACTGTACACAGTACTCCAGTTGTGGCCCCATCAGAACCATCTACGATTGTAACATAGTCTCCCTGATTTTAAACTATATCACTCTTTCAATGAAGGACATTGTTCCATTTCCCCTCTTACCTTTTACAACTTCAAAACAACTTTTGGCATTCATGCATCATGATACACAAGCCCCAATGCACAACAGCATGCTGCAATTTTTCACCATTTAAACATTATTCCTAGCAAAAAACGGATGACCTCACATTTGCAATCATGATGCGCCATCGGACATACCCTTGCCAACTCTGCAGACTTACAGTGCCCTCCACTTGCTTTGCTGGACTACTTACTTTCGCATCATCTGTGAACTGTCACACACTATACTTAGTTCTCAACTCTAAATCATCTATGTCATACATTGATCACTTGATGTCAGTTCCTCTTTTACATTCATACAGTTGCCATCCCTAATTTGGCGATCTCCCCCACCTCCGTTTCTACTTGGTATAACGGTCGCAGCTGTAAATGTTCTCTAAATTCAGTTCCAAATATCAGTCACCCTGTCACCTTACCTCGCTAATGCCATTAAATCACATCCATTTCCCTCAATGTATGCAGTGAATGCATGTATCTGATTTGAAAATACACCACACATTCAGATAGAGTGCTTTTGATTTATCATTTTGAACTCATTATTCCCTGCTCCACTGTCACCTTTATTCCCTATATTTACGCGGTCAGGAAATAGTTTGACATCGTCATACTTACACAGTCAGGCCTCCTGGGTAATGTTTCATTAAGTTTCCTGTCCATTCTTGGGCATAGTCTAGTTTAGAGTTGTGCTGGAAAAGCACCGCAGGTCAGTCAGCATCCAAGGAGCAGGAAAATCTAAGTTTCGGGCAAACGGTATTCATCAGGAATAATCAGGAAAATTGTGATAAATTGCAGCTTAATGGAAAATAAAGTTTTTAAGTGAATCATAAAATGGACACGCTAAAGCGAGAAAGTAAAGTAGTCAATTGCATGAGTTTGAAAGTAAAACTGATCAAGGTAAGCAGGGTAAACAGACTGAAACGTGTGTCTGTAAATGAGCAGTGGAGAATATTTCCAGGAACAGAATAAAATATTCAGCAGAAGGGCATTCTAGTGAAACAGACAAAACCTCAGCAAGAAGTTCCCACCTGTTCCTCACGCAGGACAAAACAGTTAATATTAACTTTGTGCGGCTTAGAAGATCACCAAACATATGAATAATTCTGAAGCGGGTATATTTTAGGAGTAAGAGTGAAAGGGATGAAGAAGGATCTCCTAGCAGGAAGACAGCATGGGAAGGGGAAGCATTGTCTTGGTTTTATGAGATAACAGGAACAGGAACGTGGAGGAGGTGGGGAAAACATGACAGTGCGTGGCCAGCACCTGAATGGTGTTACCAAGCCAATACGAATTGCTGAAGGTGAAAATGTTCGCGGAGCACGGTGGTCGGTAGGGAAATATGTTCTTGTAATTATTGTTTTATTTATGGGATGTCATTTTCACTGATTTTACCAGCATCCTTTGTCCCACTGCTAATTGATCGGAGCGCAGTTCAAGATCAGCCACATTGCGATCTGTCTGGAGTCACATGTGAGCCAGACTAGATTAGAATAATAGATGTCCTTCCCTAAAGTGGGTAAGTGAATCAGATGAGATCTTCCAACTGTTAAAAATGCTTTCATAGTGGCCCCACCGATTTCTTGCACAGCTGTAACATGACGTTCCATCTCCGACACTCAATGCTCAGACCAATGAAGTCAAGTGTCCCAAACGCCTGCTTCATCACCCTGTGCACCTCTGGAACCACTTTTAAAGAACTGTGTATCTGCACCCCTACGTTTCTGTTTGCCAACACTACTGAGTCTTTACGTTAAATGCACAGGTCCCACCCTGGTTTGTCTGATCAAAATGCAAAATCTCGTAATTATCTAATTAAACTCCATTTGCTATTCGTCAGCTCACTATCTCAGGAGTACTGTTAATCCTGTTTTGTCATAGGTACCCTTATTGACTGCCCATCTTAACACCAATTTTAGTGTCACCCACAAAGTTACTCACCAGGAAATCAATATTCTCATCCAAATAATTTATCCAAAATCAAAGAACAGTGTACGCAGTACATGGCTGGTCAATTGACTAGAGTCAAAAAAATACAAAATGTTTCCCACTACCACCTTCCTCCTCACTTCAAGCCAATTTTGTATTCAGTTGACTAGCTCCTCCTACAGCCCATATCCTTTTACATTGATCTGAACTTATTACCCTATCTACCATAGAACGTAGAGCACAGAACATAGAACAGGAAAACACAAGATCCTTTGGCCCACGATGTTGTGCTGAAATGTTATCCTATCCGAAGATCAAACTAGCATAGATTCCCTTTATTTTCCTACCATCCATGTGCCGATCGAAGAGGCCATTAAATTTCTTAACGTATCTTTCTCTCCTAACCCCGCTGGCAGTGCATTCCATGCACCCACCACCCTCTGTATAAGGAACCAACCATTATAATCTGCTGTGACACTTCCTCCAATCACTACAAAATAATGTCTGCTTGTGGTAGTCACTTATGCCATGGGAGAAATGTCTCCGACTGGTCATTCCTTCTACACCACTCATTTTGCTTTTCAATGCTGTTCTGTTCCTCCAGGTATATCTTTGTGCAGCCCACACGCCAAACGCCCTCTCATGTCATCAGTTGCTTTGCCGTCAAATTTGGCATTTCTTTCGTAAATTTCTTCAACTCATCTTCACCTGAGTCTCTCGTTTGAAAACTCCTTAAAACCACATCACCTCTATCAGGTTGTGCCTTATCCTTCTTCAGTCCAATGAGGGAAATCCTTAGCTCGCACAACCTTTCTTCATCAGAAATGCCCTAAAGTCTGGGCAACATTCTTGAAAATCTCTGCACACTCTCTAAAGGTTCCACATATTTCTTGTAACGAGGGAACCACAACTGTACACAATATTGAAAGTGTGGTCTAACCAGAGCTTTACAGAACTGCAGCATTACTACACAGCTCTTAACGCAAAGCCCTGCTAATGAAATCCAACAAGCGTACGCCTTCTTAATAACCCTATCAACTTGGGTGGCAACACTGGGGAGAATGCTGATATGGACCCCAGGGTCCCTCCATTCATTCACACTGCCAAGAAACCCTACCGTTAATCCCGGATTCTGCAATACTTCAAAATGAATCACTTCACACTTTTCGAGTTTGAACTCAATCTGCCACTTCTCAACCCAGGTCGGAATCGTGTCAATATCCCGTTGCAAACTACAACATCCCTCCTCACTTTCCACCACTCTAACAGATTTTATGTCATCGGGAATCCTCTTAACTCGCTCTTTCACATCCACATCCATGTGTTTTCCCAGAAAAGATCCCTGCAGAATACCACAGATCACTAAGGTTCGGGTTGAATACTTCCCACCTACAACCACCCTCCAACATTTATGGTCAATCAATTCTGTGTGCAGTAAGCCAAGCTTCCCTGTAATCCATGACTCCGTACTTTCTGATTGCAATCACCATTGCGAAGTGAAATATTTTTTGAAGCTTGAAACGGTTCAACAACTATTTTTAAGAATGTTGCCAGAGTTGTAGGATTTCAATAGTAGGGAGAGGCTGAAAAGACTTGGAATATTTTTCCTGGAGCATCACAATGTGAATGGTGACATGATAAAGGTCGAAATAATCATGAGGGGCATTAATAGGACAAATAGACAGTGTCTATTTCCTGGGGGAGCTTGACCAGAACTAGAGGACACATGTTTCGGTGAGATCAGAAAGATATAACAGGTAACTTAGGGGGAACATTTTCATGTAGAGCGTGTTGCGTGTATGGATTGAGCTGCCAGAATAAATACTTTGGCAGGAGGAAGGTGGCTGGTACAATTACAGCATTTAAACGGCATTTGGATGGGTATATGGATAGGTAGAGTGTAGAAAGATATGGGCAAGTACTGGGAAATTGGACCAGATTAGGTTGAAGTATTTGTTGGGCATGAACAAGTTATTTCAAAGGGTCTGCTTTCATGCCGTACATGTCTGTGACTCTGTGTCTCTGTGTCCCATCAATGTGTTTTGTCATAGCCTGAACGAAGTCTTTAAAATTTGTGAGGCTTCAACTGGCCCGCACAAAGCCATGCTGACTATCCTTAATCAAACTATGGTTTCCCAAATGATCATAAACCCTGTTTCTTAGAGTCCTCTCCAATAATCTGGACACGACGAAAAAGGACAATAACAAAGAAAATGTACAGTTCAGGAACAGGCCCTTCGGCACTCCAAGCCTGAGTCAATACAAACCTACTGTCTCAACCTGTCAGCCAATTTCTAAGCATTTGTATCCCTCTTCTCCACACCGACTCATGCATCTGTCCAGACTCAGCTTAATGCATCTGCAGTGCCTGTCTCTACCACCTCTGCTGGCAATGCGTTCCAAACGCCCACCACCTTCTGTGTGAAGTACTTGCCACGTGTATCCCCCTCAAACTTTCCACTTCTCACCTTGAAAGAATGACCTCTGTTTATTGAATCTTTCACCCTGGGAAAAGGTTTGTCTCTATCCACCCTGTCTTTTCCCTTCATGATATTGTAAAGCTCAATCACGCCCCACACCCCATCTCCTTTTTTCTAGTGAAAGTAAACCTAACCTACTCAAAATCTCTTCACAGCTAGCACCTTCCATTCCAGGCAACATCCTCGTAAACCTTCTCTGCACCCTCTCCAAAGCGTCCACATCCCTTTGGTAATGTGGCGACCAGATCTGTACACAATATTCTAAATGCGGCCAAACCAATGTCTTGTACAATTTTAACATGACTTGCCAGCTCTTCTACTCAATACTCCGTCCAATAAAGGCAAGCATACCAAATGCCGTCTTGAACAATCTCTCCATCTGTGCAGCAACCTACAGGGTACAATGTAGGGAGGGTTTCAGTGATAGTAGGTGTTAAAGGGCTGATGTACAGACAGAGAGAGGCATCGAGCGGCAGGAGGACATTGCGCATTTAAGGATAGTTGCTGGTGCTGCTGAATGCCACTTGGAGAAAGGAATTTAGCATTGGGGGAAGTTACAGCGATAGAGGGGCCTGGATTTGACTACAGACTTAGGTATGTGTGTAGGACTGCAGATTATTAGATACTACATTGAGCAGGATGTGGGGGCATTCATGGAAATCAAAGTTGTGGCACATTCAATGCCATTTGCCGCACCTGCAGAATGTGACAGAGATCGGGAAGATAGTATGGACTGCAAAATGTGAGAGGAAGTGGTGGAGGCTGGTACAATTGCAACATTTGAGAGGCATTTGTATGGGTATATGATTGGGAAGTGTTCGGAGGAATATGGGCTGAGTGATGGCAGGTGGACCCAGATTGCGTTGGGATATCTGGTCGACATGGACGGGTTGCACTGAATTGCCTGTTTTCATGCTGAACATCTCCAGACTCTATGAGTCCATGACTGGAGAATGTGACAGGAATAGGGAGTTTGTATGGACTGGAGAATGTTAAAGGAATAGGGATGATGGCATGGACTGAAGAACGTAATAGACATAGGGCGCATGGTATGCACTGGAGATTATTTCAGGAACAGGGACGATGGCATTGACTGGAGAATGCTACGGGATAGGGATGATGGAAGGGACTGGAGAGTATTTCAGGAATAAGGAAGGTAGCTTGGACTGGGAAATATTGAATGAACAGAGAGGGTAGCATGGACTGGCGAATATTCGAGAATGATCTGGTTTTATGCACAAGAAAATATTTTAGATTGAGTGAGTGTTATGCATGCTGGACAGGGATAGGGAAGCCTATCGTTACTGTCGGAGGCTGCAGTCATACAAAGTGTTGTGAGGCACTAGAGTGATTACATTAGGATGGGCTACAGTGAGACTAATTGTTTACAGATATAAGGAGAATTTAATTGCCTCAAATTCGTCACACCGAGAGGGAGATATATAGCATCTGATGGAGCGTGGTGGAGGGGGAGGTGGGGAGGTGGGGAAGCTGTCAGGGTTTGAAGAGGTTAAAAAGATTGAGCGTGTTTTCAAAATTGGAGAGGATTACAAAGGCAGGGATGGGTTTAGCGACTGAAGAATACCAAGAAATAGGGAGGGTTGCAAAGGTGAGAGAATGTGGCAGCAATTTGGATGTGGCGTTGATGGTTATTACATAGACAGTGATGGCTGTGTGGTCAGGCGGGTATTACACAGCCAAGGAGGTTGCAGTCACTGGGGTATTGTCGCGTACAGGGAGAGTACTAGTGACAGGCAGAGTTTATAGAGATGGGGAGAATGGTTGAGGAGCGTGAGAAGTGTTGAGGAGTGTTGTATCAATTGGATGGTTTACACAGGCAGGAGAGTTTTAGAGGTAAGAAACAAGAACTGCAGATGCTGTAAACCAGAGTCGAGAATAGATTGATTAGATTACTTACAGTGTGGAAACTGGCCGTTCGGCTCAACAAGTCCACACCGACCCGCCAAAGCGCAACCCACCCATACCCCTACATTCACCCCTTACCTAACACTACGGGCAATTTAGCATGGCCAATTCACCTGACCCGCACATCTTTGAACTGTGGGACGAAACCGGAGCACCCGGAGGAAACCCACGCAGACACAGGGAGAACATGCAAACTCCACACAGTCTGTCACCTGAGTCGGGAATTGAACCCGGATCTCAGGGGCTGTGAGGCAGCAGTGCTAACCACTGTGCCACCATGCCGCCCATAGCACAGCAAGCCAGGCAGCATCCGAGGAGCAGGGAAATCGACGTTTCGCGCAAAAGCCCTTCATCAGGAATAGCGGAAGGGTGCCTACAGATTGGAGAAATAAATGAGAGGTGTGGGGTGGGGAGAAATTAGCATAGAGTACAATAGACGAATGGGGGTGGGGATGGAAGTGATAGGTCATAGAGGAAGGTGGAGTGGATAGGTGTAAAGGAAGATAGGCAGGAAGAACACTTCATGAGGGTGATGCTCAGATAGAAGGCTGGAGCTAGGGTTCAGTGGGGGAAGGCGAAATGAAGAAACTGGTGAAATCCACATTGATAGCATAGGGTTGAAGTGTTCCAAGGTGGAAGATGAGACATTCTTGCTCCAGGTGCCTGGTGGCGAGGGAGTGGTGGAGCAGGTGGCCCAGGATCTGCATGTACTCAGCAGAGTGTGTGGGAGAGTTGGAATGTTGGGCCACAGGGCGGTGGGGTTGATTGGGCCGGGTGTCCCGGAGATGTCCCAGAAAGCGCACTGCTCGGAGGTGTCTAGTCTCCCCAGTGTAGAGGAGACCACATCGGGAGCAACAGATACAAATAATGATATTGGTGGATGTGCAGGTGAAACCTTGATGGATGTTGAAGGCTCCTTTGGGACCTTGGATGGTGGTGAAGGAGGAGGTGAGGGCTCAGATTTTGCAATTTCTGCGGTGGCAGGGGAAGGTGCCAGGATGGGAGGGTGGGTTGTAGGGGTGTGTGGACCTGACCAGGTAGTCACGGAGGAAACGGTCTTTGCAGAAGGTGGAAATGGATGGGGAGGGAAATATATCCCTGGTAGTGGGGTCTTTTTGGAGGTGGCAGAAATGTCGGTGCATGATGCGGTTTATGCAAAGGTTGGAAGGGTGGAAGGTGCGAACCCGGGGACGTTCTCTCCTTGTTACGATTGGAGGGGTGGCGTTTCAGGGCGGAGGGTTGGCACATGAATGAGATGCGTTGGAGAGCATTTTAACAGCGTGGGAAGGGGAATTGCGGTCTCTAAAGAAGGAGACCATCTGGTGTGTTCTGTGGTAGAACTGGTCCTTCTGAGAGCAGACATGGCGGTAGCGGAGGCGGAGGAATTGGGAATACGGGATGACACTTTTGCAGGAGGTGGGGTGGGAATAGGAATAATCCAGGTGGTTGTAGGAGTCTTACAATAAAGACAAAAATCAACAAAATTCCAAATTAAGGTTTTGCTGAGGTGAACTCTGGTGTATCATGCAGATCTGGAGGTCACATGAGCAGCACCTGGTCAGAGTCAAACACTCAGACAGACTGGCCAAATAGATTCACATTTCTCAGTTTGGGAATCTGAAGCAGTGCTCAGCCATTCCAGTAAAGTTCTCCAGATGCAGCTCATCAAGATCCTAGGTTTGTGCATTTTAATTTACAAAATATTTGTTTTGAATCCCTTGGTTCAATCAAAAGAAGTCCGTGATTCAGGATTCACAACCCATTATCGATCCAATAATGCAGATTCGTTAAATACCGCTGCCTCTAATCGAATGCAGGATCCACGGCCCTTCCAACATTTGAGTGGTCGTCCAACCTCTGAAGATCTTCTTAACTCCGTAACATAGCCCAACATCGACAACTTTTCCTCTGTAATGTTCACCAGAAGGGCACTGGTGCAGTTCACAGAAAAGGGAGGGATATCAGCACTGGAGGATTTTGCAACATTGTGAGGGTTGAAGTGGCAAACAGAGGCTTCATAAGTGTGAGGGTTCATTGTGATGAAGGAAGTTCCTGCGCTTGGGACGTTGTGGGGGAGGGTGACATTTGCTCAGTTAGGGGCATTAGTGCAGAAGCAGAATATGGAGGTGAGTAGATGAATGGAGAGACTGCTGGAAATTGCATTGACAGGACGTGTGAAAGCGATGGGAGGATGTTGCATCGACATTGAGTCTTGTTAGAACTGGATCAGGAAAATCACAGGCATTGGAGAGGGTTCTACAGATCAGGAATATTGCAGGGATCTGAGAGGATTACACAGAATAGCAGAGTTGTGGGTTCTCCAGCGATTGATATTCTTATTCTGACAGGAAATGGTTATACTGGTTAGCCACATTGTAGGAGATTCAGGAGTTTATATGGAGGTTTGGGTGAGTTGGAACAATTCACAGAGAGGGGGAGATTTTTTGAACAGTCGTAGATTGCAGGTAGTGATGATTGTGTGGCATGAGAAAGTTAAGGAAGATATTTTGGATCTGGAAGAGATCACATAGATAGGGACCACTCAGGATACTGGGTGTTGCTTCATCAATAAGGTGAGTTGAATGGTCTAGGTAAGATGACACAGATAAAGAAATGTGTGGGGATTAAGGCCAAATACGCAGGCATGGCCAGCTCTTTTGACAGAAGGACCTTCTGGGTTAGGAACTGCTATAGCGAGTTTACATGGAGAGTGAAGTTGTATTTGCTGGCGAGCTTCACACTGATACAGACAGACTGAGAGAATGAAGAAGCTGACAGAGGGTACGTGTGTTCTGTTCATTCGAAGAGGTTACACGCAGAGGATTACAAGAACTGGAAGGGATTATTTCCAGATGGAGGACTGTGGAGTTGGGAAGAAGTTACTGAGATAGTCAGTGTAGGGATAGCAATATTTACACTGATCAGTAATGTTTTTAAGACTTAATCACTTTATTGCTATCGAGGGGGGGCTGAGGAAGTGATAGTCAAATGCAAGTTTATGCAATCCAAATCAGTTTACACAGCTATATGAATAGTTCTGGAAGTTGTATGCAGTAACTTTGATGGCGAGTACGTCAACGTATTTTTTTTAATCTTCATATCTGTATTCTCCTCATAAGGATTATATCTACGTATTCTGTACTTAAAGTTATACTGCATGTTGGTGATATTGCTGCATTGCACCTATCCTTACAACTGAAGAGTCAGTAAATAGTTACACTTGTAAATCCGATGACGCTGTACGTGGAGAGTCAAATACTTCTCACTCTACTCGTTTGAATACATGTGAAAAAAAGCGAATTCACTCATTTATTTATTAAAAGGTTACAGTCGCAGGCAGAATTCTCAGGGTAGAAACAAGTGACAGCCACGAGGAGCTTTGTAAGGACTGCAGAAGCTTATAAAGGCAAAGAGTGTACAATAGCCTGTTTTCAGAGTTAAGCAGAATAGTGGGGAACATGCAGGGTTCAAGAGACAAGGATGGTTCACTGGAGGAAAATACTATGAAAATGAGCATTGGAAAGACTGGACGAGTTCACAATCTTCACAAGAGTTATTGGAACAGGAAGAGGATATAGCCAGGGTACGGCAAAGGAACGGGAGGAATTATAATTAGCAGTGTGTTTCAGAGGGACCGGAGAAGGGCACCACAATAGGGAGGACGGTGGAGATTCTAGTCGATTACAGAGATAGGGAAGGCTGTCAAGAATTGATGAAGTTAGCAATACTGAAAATTTCAGAATTAGAAAGGACTCTTCAAACTGACAATGCAGAGAGCAGGGACTGGCAGAGGTGACAATGAGCAAGAGGATGCTAGACATTGCCGGATGGCTTTAGTGGTGGCAGGAGGTTACAGAGTTAAGAAAGGCTACTAGTGACGGAAGGAGATCACAGAGATAGAGAACATTTCAGAGATTGGGCGAGTTACAGATGTAAGAAGTGGCAATTGGTTTCATAAGGGACACAAAGGGAGGACCGGCAGGAAAGGCTGCATGAGCTTGAGTGGTTTGTGCAGGTAAGGAATTTTATATGGATGGTAGAGGATTAGACGGAGTGAGGTGCTATACAACAGGATGGAGGAGTGTTGTGGGGTTTGGAGAAGGTTGAAATGATACCTTTTGTGGATAGTGGAAGAAGATACACAAATGGAGAGTTTGATAAGAGCAGGATATGTTTGAGAGACAGAATGGGCTGGAGTTCCTGGACAAGATGACAGAGATAAGGATTTTATAGTTCTATGGAATAAATTGCCATAATTCTGTAAGTTTCGAAGTCATTATGGAAAGCAATAAGGGTTGTGTAGAAGTGATGTGCCTAAATTTGGTGAAGGCCACTTGTCATTAGAATATCTCTATCACACAAAATTACCACGACCATTAGACAGGATCTGAAAAAACCTAGACTTGGAGAAACTATATACAATAGAGCCTACAATCAAAAGGAGGAGAATCTTAACGTGATACAGAGATAGTCCAGGGCCAATGAGATCATTTAAGAGTGAATGGCAAAGGCAATAACTCCAGTGAATATTGATAAAGTGATGTCATGTGTTTGATAAAGAAATTAGAATACAATCAGAACAGGGAAGCCCTTCAAACGTATAGAGGGTGGAAGAGGGTCATTAAAATCAAATGCGGAGGTATTAAATGCTTTCGCAGGCATAAAAGTGGAGAAATACTCAGTGTCCAATGAAAAGTATCCCAGGCAGCTATGGGAGATAAGTGAAGTGATTGTTGGGGCCGTGGTGTGCCATAGGTTAAGTACTGAATGACGGGAGGATAGCAAATTTGGTTCCTTTGTTCAAGGAGGGCAGCAGGGATAGGCCAGGTAATTACAAGCAGATAGCCTAACATCAGTGGTAGGGAAATTATTGGAAACAATTCTGAAGATGAATCTACAACTGAAAAGGCAAGGAGGAATTCGGGATAAACATACCGAGTTGATAGAGGAGGAACTTGTCTGATGAATGCAATAGAGTTTAATTTTAAAATGATGTTCAAAAATATCGATGAGTGCCGTGCAGAAGATGTGGATTACATGTACTTGAATCAGGCTTCTGACGTGGTCGCACATTGAAGGCAGGTCCAAAAGGAATGGGCCCATAGGATTCAAGGCAAGTTGGCAAATTGGATCCTAAGTTGGTGGATAGACTTTTTTGTGATTGAAATGCGTTCACCAGCGAGTGTAGCGCAGGGACCTGTGCAAGAACCATTGTTGCTTATTATGCAAATTAATGAATTGAATGTGAAAGCTGAAGGTTTCATTATTAGATATGCAGACCATATGAAAGATGAGGGTGTTGTGCACAGTGAGGCGGATAGTCTCAGTCTACAGTCCGAAGTCGATCAGATGATAAAAAGCGCAGATTAATGGCAGATGGAGTTTACTTCTGATCGGTGTGACGTAGTACCCTGCAGGAAATATGATAAGTGAAGGACATACTTAATGAACCGGAGGCCCTTGTGGAGTACTGAGGAATGAAGTAACGTTGTTAGACAAGTTCATAGATACCGGAAGGTGGCAGCACTTGTAGCCAGGGTGAAAAGAAACCTGAATTGGGGTTGGAGGGGGATCCACATCCAAATGGGGAGAAACGTTAGAGCTACTCGAGAGGATTTAAGCTAGTCTCATAGGATGTTGGACTTGAAACAGTTGTACGTCAGCTAGAAGGTTGAGGCTGGGGCACAAATAAAAGGGGAATTTCAATTGGCAAGGCAGGCAAGAATGTAGCAGGCAATAAGGGAAAACTGACGATAAACAGCATTTATTTTAATGCATGGTTCCGGACAGTTAAGGCGGATGAACTCAGATCACGGATGGGAACATGGGACTGAGGTATTATACAGATTACAGAAACACAGCTGGGGCAGTGAAGGACTGACAGCTCATTGTTTCAAGGTACAGAAACTGCAGGAATGGTATAAGGGGCGGAAAGAGAGGAGGGTAGGTGATGGGTTTTAATAGCATTAATCATCACAGCAGTACATATAGAGGATAGTCCTGTGGGATCATCCAGTGAAGCTATGTTAGTGGAACTGAGGAATGAGAATAGTATCAGATTAAAAAGTTTGATACAATTGATCCCGAATAATCAGTGGAAGATTAATGAACAAATATGTTGGGAGATCTCGAATATCAATAATAACAATAGGGTTGTAATGGTAGGGGCTTTTAAACTTCCCAAACCTCGATTGGGACTGCCAGTGTTAAGCATTCGGCAGGGAGGAATTTGTTCATTTTGATCCAGTAAACGTCTAATCAATAAATTAATGGCCCCACAGGAGGAAGGGGAACAAATATTACCTTGCCAAGGGAAAGGAGGTGGGGAAAGGGCCTGAGGGGTCAGTAAGAGACAGAGTGATCAGAATTCAATTCGTTTGAAAATAGTTATGAGAAAGGACCGCCTTTTCTCACAAGTTTAAGTTGATAAAATGGGGAAAGACCAATCTTGAAAGTAGTAGGCATGAACTTTGAAACTGTGATTGGAGGAGTCTCTTTGCAAGGAAAGGGATGTCGAAGGAAGTGGGAATATTTTCAAAGTGCGATAAAATGAGCATCCAGGGCCAGCATGTTCCTTTCCGTGTGATGGTCAATGCTGACAGAATTAGGAAACAATAGATGACAACTCAGACTCTGTTCATGGAATAGGGGAGACACGTCAGGTATAGTCAGGTCGAACAGGTGAATCTCTTGGGCAGCATACATGTTGGAGAAATGCGCTTTGAATGGCAATCAGGAATGCAAAAACGGGACATGAAATAGAGTCAGCAGAGAAGTTTAAGGAGAATTCAAAGTGATTCTATAATATATTAAGGGCTAGAGAGTAACTGGGAGGAAATAGGAGCACGTAAAGATCAATGAGGCCATCGATGTGTGGAACGACTTCAGGAGATGGTTAAGATTCTTAACAAATTTTTCATCCAGTCTCACTGTGGAAAAACACTGGGGAGCTCAGGGAAGTAAAGACTTCAGGAAATGGTTACGATTCCAAACAAATTTGGGCCATAATTGGAATACTCTGTAACTCTAATCTCCATGCTACATGAAGGTTGTTATGAATCTTGAAAAAGCTCAGAAAAACGTTTTCAAGATGTTGCCACGGTTGAAGACAAGAGTCCGTAAGACATGCCATGAATAAAGTGTTAGACAGGGAACACAGAACAGAAAGATTCCAGGTATCTTTGCCACACTTTTGTGGGAGGCCTGTTTTCACTCTTTTGTACTGATGCTCACAAAGACAACATAGACCTGGATTCATAACATGGAACTCCCTGTGCTATTTTAGTACACAAATCTTAAAGTAGAGCTGGTGATTGAGCCTCAGATGTATCTGTACCTTTCTCCCCCTCCAGCATTTTATCTAAATCATGTCTCATTTGACGATGTTTGGAGCCCTCTAATTGCTCTCTGCTCTGTGCACTGTGTGATCTTACCTCACTGCATGATTTATAGACGTCTCCAGACCTCTCTTGCTTTTGTCTCACTGGCTTACCAACCACCTTCGATGAGGTGATGGACGAGCCACCCAGCAGTTGGGGAGTCGATTGAGTTAGGAACTTACTGATTTTTTGTAGGAGAGAGAAAGTAGAAAGGATGGAAATTAGACTGATGCAGTGTGAGTTGCACACGTAGAATGACATTGAGTACCACAGAAGTTTGATAACTCCCAGTGTCCATTCTTGGCCTGTGCTGCCTCATCTCCTTGGAGTGGAGAACTCAGTTTGCTCAGATCTGGAGCGGCAGCAGAAACGAGAGGCGATAACAGAGGCAGCAATTAGATCCACACAATGAGGGATACCACATGGAGTGACACTGAGTAAAATACCAAAGTGTAGGAAGGTGTACGGATCAACCAATTGAATAGGAATAAGGCGTTTGACTCATGTTGCACTGGACTAAGCAACCAGTCAGCAGGCGATGTGTTCACCTAGTGGTATTATCCGGAATCTCAGCTCAGGGTTTTGGGACATAGATTCGAATCCCACTAGCCAAAAATCGTTGAATATTAAATAAATATTTCGAAAACATTGGAATTTGCAATATGCAAATGAGCATCAAATAATTGCTGACGTAAAGGAAAAAGCGCTATCTGATGCACGTATGCCCTGTGCAGAATGGAATCCGCCATCCCAACGAGCCATGGAGGTTGTAGTGTGTCTCCACACCCATAGTAAAGCGGTTGCCTGTCACTTCCTCTCTAAAATGCACCTCTCTAAAATCAACAACAAGAAATGCTTGCCAGCCAGAGACCTCCTCATTCAACGGGGGAATAAAAAAGTTCTATTTCACTTGGCATCAATGGGACCGTGCTGGGATAAGTGTCTTGGCCAATCATGTCGGTACGTTTATGGGTGGAGCTTTCCACAACAGAGAAGATCCAGCGACAGTGTGTTGGTGAAAGGAGCTTTCCAAATCCAAAGAGAAAAGGTAAAGCATTGGAATAGCATAAAGTTGTGGCTGTAGTCAATCAGAATGGAAGAAAAAGGGACAAAATTTAAATAAAGCTGCACGTCAGTGAATAGATTTGGAACAGGAAATTCTGGTCAAATCTTAGATTTTACTGTTCATTCCTGGAATGAAGAAACTATCTACAATAAGATATATGGAGTTGTGCAAAACGATAAATGAAATTTATGCACACGAGTAACGTGTTTACAACGTCAACACAAGGTTTAAAGGTATTCAGTAATATGTAATGGCACACAACCTCATGGAAACTTAGGCAGAATGGGAATGCAGGATGGTAACTCTGACAGAAATGGGCAACAAAGCCATGACAGAGAAAGCGTTTGGCCTCAGATTATGCAGTTAAATTAATCTAAATCCAAATTCTGCGCAATATACGTTAACAATACAAGGAGGAGAGCAGTCTTTTGACCGCCTATCAGCATTTCATTGTTCATTATTCACTAAAAAGGAATTAATAGGAAAATGTAACAAAGGCACTCTGATAATTTCATGGGAGTTCAATCTCCATACAATTTTGGACAGTCAACTGGCAAGAGTGATATTCGAAGAGATGTTCGGATAATTTTTATGTCGGTGTTTCTATTAATAACACATTGTGCAACTGTCTTGGGAATTGACTATCTTAGATCGATTGTCGGGTGATGAAGCTTAGTGAAGGAGTGATGTCATCTTAAGTGTTCCGCCGGGAAATTGTGATGAATTGAAATTAAAAGGAATTAGGAAGTTTTAAGGTGACGACAGAAAGGACACGTTTCATGTGAAAACAGAAACAAAGCCAATTATATGATTTGAGAGGAGAACTGGCCAAAGTTAACAATGTAAGCAGCCTGACATAAGTGTCTGTAAGTGAACAGTGGAAAACATTTGAAGCAGCAGTGGGAAACATTCAACAAAAGGACATTCTATTGAATCAACCCAAACCTCAGCAAGAAATTCCCACCTGCCCCTGACTCAGGACGAAAAGCATCTGATTCGATTCAGAGACGCTCAGAAGACCAGTGAAAAATCATTTAATAATTTTAAAAAGATAGTCTGTTTTATTAACAGACAAAACACAGAAGTATTTGTTAAAAGGATAGCAAAGGGGTTTACTTGCGGAGGATTCAGTCGGAAGAGGAAATATTGTTAGTATTTAATGACCTAATAGGAACAGAGAGAGTTGAAGTTGCTGGAGGTGGTGAGAGTATTACAGAGAGTGGAAAAGGCTTAAATGATATTACAAAGCCAGAACGAATTACTGCAGCTGGATGTGTTTGCAGAGCTAACGATGGAAGTATGCAATTACACATATATATTCTTCAGGTGAGGTGATTAATGGATAGATAACAAACATTGCTCACCGCTAATTGCTTGCAGGCAGCTTAGAGTCAACAATATTGCTGTGGATCTGGAGTCACTTGTGAACTAGACGCGGCAATATGTCAGATGTCATTTCCGAAAGGGCACAAGTGAATCAGTTGAGTTTGTTTTCCAAATAATCAATAATTCATTTATTGCGGAGTCTTGTCAGCACTTTACTGCACATTTGTCCAAGTTTCTCAGATTCCATACCTTTTTCCACAGCAAATACTGAAGCAAAGCATTTGTTCAGGATCTTACGTATCTCCTGTTGTACCACCCATTGACGGCCTCCTGGATCTTGAAGGCGCCATTTGCTCCCTTAGACTTTCGCCCTTGTAGAAACTTGTCCAAAGGCTTCTGAAGTATCAGATACGCCATATCCCCCTTCCCCACACTATCTATTTCAAAACTTATGTCCACATCAAGAAATAAAATCCATCAGGCTTTCCAAAAAGTCCTTTTAAAAAAAGTATTGTCTTTTGAAAAATCATACGTCTCCCATTGTTTCTAAAAGGTTCAGTTACTGTATCTTTTCACCGTTCAAGGAAGACAAATGCAGCGAGATTGGGGAGACTTGCAGAAGTAACACAGTTGTCATCTTTGTGGATTTTAATTCTCCGAACATAGAGTGGTGTGGTGCTGGAAAAACACAGCCTGTCAGGCAGCATCCGATGAACAAGAGACAACGCTTCAAGGAAAGTCTGTTCGTAATATCTGATGAAGGGCTTATGGCAAAATGTAAATTCTTCTACTTGTCCAATGCTGCCTGATCGGCTGTTCTTTTTCAGCAGCATATTTTTCCACTCTGATCTTCAGCATCTGCAGTCCTTCTCTCTCCTACCATAGTTTGGGACTGTCAAAGCTTCAGGGGCCTGGAAGTGGTGAAATTTGTTAAGTGTGTTCAGTAAACTTTCTGTAAGAGGGACGTAGGGGTCCGACACGGAAGGGGCAAAACTCGACCTCCTCTTGGAAAAGGAGCCGAACAGTGAATGAGGAGACAGTGGGGGAGCACTGTGCAACCAGTAATCAAAGGGCTATTAATTAAAATAGTAACGGAGTTGAGCTAAACTGGCCAACAGATTCAAGTTCTAAATCGGGGCAAGGCGAATTTTGAATGAATTGGAGAGGAGTTTTCAGGGGTTGGAGTAGGTTGTTTGCAGCAAATGAACTTCTGGAAAGTGGGAGACCATCAAACTGAACTAGCTAGCCTTCAAGGTCCATATGTTCCCGCGACGAGCAAGTTTGCAGGAAATGGAAACCTTGGATGATGGGAGGTACTGAGGCTTTGATCGCAAAATTAAACAAGAGGCATGGCGCAGGTGCATGCAGCTAAGGTCAAGGGAATCCCTGGAGGTATACAGGTTTACAGGAGTTAAATTAAACAGGAAATTAGAAGGACAATATGGGAGCACGAGACCATCGTTTCCAGAGAAAATTGGGGTCAATTCAAAGATATTTTTACATATATTAATGGAAAAAAAAAGCTAGAGAGAGAACAGGAACCCTCAAGAAGCGAAGTGGACAGGTATATGTGGAACCACAGTAGATGGGTGCGGTCCTCAAAGAATACGCCTCCGCTTTGTTTACCATGGACAAACTTGGGAACTTAGGAAGGTTAATGCTGAGATCCTCGGGACTGTCCACATCAAAGCAGAGAAAGTGTTGAGTGTATCAGAAGGAATGAAGGACGATAAATCTCTTGGTATATTCATGAACACTGTAAGAGGAAGACAAGAAAACGTGGTGCTCCGGCAAATATTTTTGCGTAATTATTCACCACTAGTGAGGTCCCCGAAGACTGGATGGTAGTAAACGTTGTGCCCTTATTCAAGAAGGGCTGCAAAGAAACAATCTGAGAACTATGGACGAGTAAGCTCAACAACTTTGGTTGGTAAGTCATTTGAGAAGATTCTGAGAGACAAGATCTACATACGCTTGGAAAGATAGGTTAATGAAAGACTGCTCTTTCATTGAGAGCAATCGGCGTGGCTTTGTAAATGGGAGTTCATGCCTCACAAATCTTTCTGAGTTCTTTGATGAGGACAGGGCGACAGACGTAGCCTCTCTGCATGTCAGGAAGGCCTTTGATAAAGTTACACATGGTAGGCTGCTGTTGAAGGTTTGCATGCATGAAATCAAGGGGGAGCTAGCATATTGGATAATCAATTGGCTTGACGGTGTGAGGAAGACGGTAATCGTGGCAGGATGTTTATTTTACTGCAACATTGTAGCTATTGGAGTGCCTCAGTAGTCGGTGTTGGGCCCATTATTTTTTGTTATGTATATCAATGATTTGGATGAGAACTTTCAAGGTGTGTTTAGAAAGTTTGCAGCGGACACTGATATATCGTTGATATCGTTGAATGTTACAATGATTAATAGACATTGTAGCAGGAACTTGAACAGCTAGGGAAGTGGACCAAGAATTGATGTACATAAATGTGAGTACTTTCATTTTGAATAGTGATCAGGGTAGGCGTTTCATAGTGATTGGTTAGGCAATAAGGAGTGTAGTGGAACAGAGAGATCTCGGAGTTCAGGTGCATGTTTCACTGAAGTCGTGTAATAGGAAGACAGGGCAGTAAAGAAGGATTTTAGCACACGAGCCTTTATCAATCAGGGCACTGAGTACAGAAATGATGGAGTTGAGAAGTTATGTTGCTGTTATATAGACCTTTGGTGAAGCTGAACGTGGAGAGTTGTGTTCTGTTTTGGTCACATTGATGTGGAAAGAATGCTATTAAACTGGAAAGGGTGCACCCGAAATTTACAAAAATGTTGACTGGTCTCAATGGTCTGAAATATAGCGGGAGGTTAGACAAGTTAGGGCATTTCTCTTCAGAGTTGAGGAGGCAGAGATATATTCTGTAGAGGTTCATGAGACTATGAGAGGCATGGATTGGGTGAATGCACTCAGTGCTTTTCCCAGTCTTGTTAAATAGAGGGCGAAAGGGCATCACGTTAAGGTTAGAGGGGAAAGAATAAAAGAAAACCTAAGGGGCAACTTATTATATGCAGGGGATGGTACGCATATGAATGAGCTGCAACTGGAAGTGGTTGAGGTGGGGAAATAAACAACATTAATTGTGTGCCAGTCATCATGTTATTCTAAACTAATACCATCTGCCTGATCATGGTCCATATCCCTCTAATCCCTGCTTCAGCATGCATCATTGTCAATGCAACATAAAAATATGGCTTATATTTTTGATTTGAACACCTTCTGAGACACCGTCCAACCTATATGTCAATAAAACGAACACTTGCATCGCACACTTCATTTAGACAATGCATGGATAGGAAAGGATGAGAAGGGTATACGCAAATTGGGGTTCGCGTGGATGGTGATTATTGTTGGCATGGGCCAAAGAACCTGTTTCTGTGCTGTAGAACTCTATGACTCGATATTTTATAATACATTCCAGTATGTTCCTGACTTGTCAGGCTAACACGGTTGATTTCAGACTGACTGTACAAAAGATTTTTGGAGTTCTTGTCTTTGAACGTGAAAAGCTCACGGACCAGTTCAGCATGTAAGACAGAGGGAAAATCAAATGCTGGAAATTATTACAAAGGAAATTCAATCTAAAAATAGGGATATCTTGCGAAAAATATGCAAGTTACGAGTCAGAAAACACCTAGAAATATCTTAAAAATCTTTCACAGTGTGAATTCCTTAAGGAAATGTTTTCTTCCGTTTGAGGCAGGCCAGAGAAATTTCACTTAGCTGATCTTGAGAACCGGGAGCTTTATCATTGTGAAGGTATTGAGCAAAGGTTGATTAGCTGGCAGGTGAAAACATTGAAGTTTCGAAGAATGAGAGGGAAATTCAATAACCAAGATTCTGATGGGGTTTTACAGGGGAGATGCTGGGAAGTTCGAAAATAGAACTGACAGCACCACACTCGGCCCCCCCATGGCTGTAACAAACACAATGCTATTCTAAACTACTACCATCTGCCTGAAGATGGCCCATATCCCTCTAATCACTGCGTCCTCATGTGTTATTCTCAATACAACTTAAGAATGTGGCTTATCTTCTTGATTTGAACACCTTCCCAGGCACCTTCCAACCTCTATGTCAATTAAAACAAAACATTTACATCGCACACTTCATTTAAACTTCCCTTGTCCCGCCTCAAACTCATGTACATTTGTAGTTAATTCTCCTTCCTTTGAAAAGAGATTTTGGCATCCACATTATCAATGAATCTCCTTAATTTATCAGCCTGCTCTTGGTCACTCCTCAGAATGCAATATTGTAGCAAAACAATCCAAGCTTTTTCCAGTCTCTCCAAACACCTAATACTGTACACCCTTAGCACAGCCTATTACTGGCACATACTGGTAAACCCTTTTGGCACCCTCTTCATAGTGCCCCATTCTTCATATCGTGTGGTGAAGCGAACTACACGCAGTACTCCAATAGCGACCAAACCAAAGTCTCAGTCACAACAGGACATGCAAACTCCATACTCAATGCTGGAACCAAAGAAGGCAGGCATACCATTATTTTTCTTTCCCAGATGTGTTCCCATTGCAGGGAGTAACATCACTGTGTGTATCAATGTGCCTCAGTTTCCTAACTTCCCTCTTGCATTTCACCTCCCGAGCACCATCTCACACATGTTCACATTAAACTCAGTTTGTCATTTCTCCACCCAACTTTCCAGTCGATCTATATCGTGTGACATCATTTGACAGCTTTCCTCATTCTCCACACTTCCACCAATTTTGTTGTCTGCAATAAATATTGTGACCACTACTTTTAGTTTCCCTAATGCTAGAAACTACAATCAGGGGTGGTAAAATTCCCGCAAGGGCTCACTCATTCAAGGCGGAGATAAGGATGACTTTATTAACACCGAGGATAGTGAATCTGTGGAATTCCGTAAGGCCAAGGAAATTCCACAAGACCAAAGACAAAGGAAAATAAAAATCAAGCCTTTGAAAATGCTCTGCCATTCAATCATGTCTGATAAGTTTTCTCAATCCCATTTTACCACTTTCTCCCGGTTATGTTTGATCCTCTTGACAATCAAAAACCTAGCGATGTGTTTTGAATATACACAATGACCTGGCCTCCACAGCCTTGTGTGATACAGAATTCCACGATGCAAGTCTCTGGCTGAAGAAGTTTCTCCTTGGCTAATTTCTAAAGGGTCTTCCATTTTCTCTAAGGCTGTGCCCTCTTCTCTCAATGGAATCATCTTCCTAACATCCACTCTATTAAGGCCATTCAGCATTATTTATATTTTAATTAAATACCCCATCAGCCTTCTAAATTCCACCGAGTACAGACCCAATGTCCTCAAACTCCTTTATAAAGCCTCACGAGTACCTAACTGCAAAGTATTCTTGTCCTCTCAAAATTAATGACAGCATTGTACTTACTTTCTTCATGACTGACTCAACCTGCAAGTTTACATAAAAGAAATCAGGAATACGACTCCCTTTGCACATCAGATTTCTACATTTTTTTCTTGGTTCGAAAATAATTCTTGCCTCTATTCTTTGAACCAAAATGCATGACCTCACACTTTCCCACACTGTATACTATCTGCCTCTTCTGTCTTCATTGTTTACTCCCTCATGGTAACATGTTCTCGGCCCAAAAATCTTCTGATGCTTCATCAATGACATTCGCTCTGTCATAAGGTCAGAAGTGGGGATGTTTGCTGATGACTGCACGGTGTTCAGCATCATTCGCTACTCCTCAGGTTCTGAAATATTCTATGCTCAAATGCAACAAGATCTGGACAATATCAAGGCTTCGGTCAACAAGTGGCAAATAACATTCGCTCGACACAAATGCCAGACAATAACCATCACCAATAATAGACATTGTTTTCACCTTCTGGATCAGTGGTGCTGGAAAAGCACAGCAGCTCACGAAGCATCCAACGAGCAGTGAAATCGACGTTTCGGCAAAAGCCCTTCATCAGGAATAAATGCAGTGAGTGTGAAGAGTGGAATAAGCTAGGGGAGGGTGGGGTTGGAGAGAGAGTAACCTACAGTACAATGGGTGTGTAGGGGAGGAGATGAAGGTGACAGGTTAGGAAGGAGAGGGTGGAGTGGATAGTTTGAAAAGGAGCTCGGCAGGTCGGACAAGTCATGGGGACAGTGCTGAGCTTGAAGTTTGAAACTCGGGTGGGGTGGGGGAAGGGGAAATGAGGAAGCTGTTGAAGCACACATTGATGGCCTGGGATTGAAGTGTTCCGAGGCGGAAGATGAGGCATTCTTCCTCCAGGTGGTGAAGGAGACCCACGACCTCCATGTCCTCGGCAGAGAGGGAGGGGGAGTTGAAATGTTGGACCACGGGGCGGTGTGGTTGATTGCTGCGGGTGTCTGGGAGATGTTCCCTAAAGCGCTCTGCTAGGAGGCCCCCAGTCTCCCCAATGTAGAGGAAACCGTATCAGGAGCAACAGATACTTTAAATGATATTAGAGGCTGTGCAGGTAAAACTTTGTTCGATGTGGAAGGCTCCTCTCGGGCCTTCGATAGAGGTGTGGGCACAAGTTTTACAGTTCCTGCGGTGGCAGGGGTAAATGCCAGGATGGGATGTTAGGTCGTAGCGGGGAGTGGACGGGACCAGGTAGTCATGGAGGGAACGGTCTCTGCGGAAGGCAGAAAGGGGTGGGAGGGAATTATATCCCAGGTGGTTGGGTCATTTTGGAGGTGGCAGAAATGTCGGCGGATGATTTTGTTATGCAAAGGTTTGTAGGATGGAAAGTAAGCACCAGGGCCGTTCTGTCCTTGTTACGGTTGGAGGGGTGGAGTCTGAGGGCGGAGGTGCAGGATGTGGACGAGATACGTTGGAGGGCATCTTTAACCACGTGGGAAGGAAAATTGCCATCTCTCAAGAAGGAGGCCATTCGGTGTGTTCTATGGAGGAACTGGTCCTCCTGGGAGCAGATACGGCGGAGGATGAGGAATTGGGACTACGGGATGGCATTTTTGCAAGAGATAGGGTGGGGAAAGGTGTAATCCAGGTAGCTGTGGGAGTTGGTGAGTTTCTAAAAAATGTCAGTGTCAAGTTGGTCGTCATTAATGGAGATAGAGAGGTCCAGGAAGGGGAGGGAGGTGTCAGAGATGGTCCAGGTAAATTTAAGTTCTGGGTGGAATACGTTGGTAAAGTTGATGAATTGCTCAACCTCCTCGCGGGAGCAAGGACCCTTCCACATCCATCAAAGTTTTACCTTTGCATCCACTAATATCATTTTTTGCATCCGTGGCTCCGATGTGGTCTTCTCTACATTGGGGAGGCGGGGAGCATCTTAGCAGAGCGCTTCAGGGAACATCGCTGAGAAACCCGCACCAATCAAGAACACCGCCCCCAAGCCTAACATTTCAAATCCCACTCCCACTCTGCCGAGGACATGGAGGTCATGGGCCTCCTTCACCGCCGCTCCCTCACCACCAGACGCCTGGAGCAAGAACGCCTCATCTTCCACCTCGGAACACTTCAACCCCAGACCATCAATGTGGACTTCAACAGCTTCCTCATTTCCCCTCCCCCAACTCACCCTAGTCTCAAACTTCCAGTTCAGCACTGTCCCCACGACTTGTCCGGACTTGCCCGACCTGCCTAGCTCCATTTCCACCTATCCACTCCACCCTCTCCTCCCTGACCTATCATCTTCATCCCCTCCCCCACTCACCCATTGTACTCTATGCTACTCTCTCCCCACCCCCACCCTCCCCTAGCTTATCTCTTCACGCTTTAGGCTCACTGCCTTTATTCCTGATGAAGGGCTTTTGCCTGAAACGTCGATTTCACTGCTCGTTGGATGCTGCCTGCACTGCTGTGCTCTTCCAGCACCACTGATCCAGAATCTGGTTTCCAGCATCTGCAGTCATTGTTTTTACCCCATCGTTATCACCTTGACATTCAACGGTGTTACCATCAGTGAATCCCCCATTGCTAACATCTGTGGGGTCACCATTGACAAGACACTCAACTAGACTCGCCACATAAACACAGTGGCAACAAGAACACGTCAGAGAAAAAGGATAATGCAGCAGGTAACTCACCTCCTGACGAGCCAAAGTCTATCCACCATGTGCAACACCCTAGTTAGGAGTGTAATGGAATAGTGCCCACTTTCCTAGATGGGTGCAGCTCCAATAACACGCAAGAAGCTTGACACACTACAGGATAACTCAACATACTTCATTGACGCCACATCTACAAGCATTGAATCCCTCCACCACCGGCGCTCTGTAGCATCAGTGCGTTCTATCTACAAGATGTACTGCAGAAAATTACTAAAGATCCTGAGTCACTAAAAACTTTCATGTACTTACCCCCATACTCGTGGTTCCTCAAATGTTCCAAAATCTTCCATCGGCCTTTATAATCAGTCCGGCACCATTGACCACGCGGTAGCTACTGCGCCCGCGGCACCACCGGGCGACGACGGCCGTGACGTCACTTCTGCCCCCACCGACCTCGCAGCATCCGCGATCGCCGCCCGGTGATCGCCACCCAGACAACCGCCTCCACGATCGCCAGGAAGATCGCCGACGGATTCGCGACCCCCGCGGCTATCGGGAATGACAACGTTTCTTTCGTTGCCAGAACCATTTCCGCCCCATCGGTTGCCGTTGCCACAGCCACTTCCGCCCCCAGTGACATCACTAACCTGCATGACCTCAACGCCTCATGTGTCTCCACCCGCACGCCGACCTCCATCACCACGCGTAACCCCGCCCCCACGCCGAACTCCGTCAACAAGAGTGACACCGCCCCCACGCCTAACCCCCCTCCCACGATGATCTCTTCAACAAGCATAACCCCGCCACCACACCAATCTTCACCACCACGTCTAACCCCGCCCCCACACCGATCTCCGTCCCTGCCTCTGCGGCTAACCCCGCCCCCACTTCCAGCTACAGTCCCACAGCAGGTCCTAGCTCCCAGCCCTGCCGTGTCTTCACCATCCCTCCAGACCTCCCCATCTCTGAGAATGAAAGATCAGTCCTCAGCAGAGGCCTCACCTTCATTACCCAACGCCCTCGGAGTAATGAGTTCAACACGTGGCGAGACATTGAACAATTCTTCCGCCGCCTTTGGCTCTGTGCCTAGTTTTTCAACCAAGACTCTCGCCCACCCTCTGATGACCCCTACTCCCATCTCCAACACACCCCATCCACCTGGGCACCCCGTGCTGGCCTCTTACCCGCCCTCGATCTCTTTATAGCCAACTGCTGCCGTGAAATTAACCGACTCAACCTGTCCACCCTTCCTACCCACTCCAACCTCTAACTCTCGGAACGTTCAGCCTTCCACTCCCTCCGCTCCAACCCAAAACTCACCATCAAACTGGCAGACAAGGGAGGCGCGGTAGTAGTTTGGCACACCGACCTTTATACCACTGAGGCCAAATGCCAGCTCGCGGACACCTCCTCCTACTGCCCCCTTGACCTTGACCCCACCTCCCACCACCAAACCATCATCTCCCAGACCATCCAGAATCTCATGACCTCAGGGAACCTCCCATCCACCGCCTCCAACCACATAGTCCCACAACCCCGCACCGCCCGTTTCTATCTCCTGCCCAAAATCCACAAACCTGACTGCCCCGGCCGACACATTGTCTCAGCCTGCTCCTGCCCCACCGAACTCATCTCCGCATACCTCGACACTGTTCTGTCCCCCTTAGTCCAAGAACTCCCCACCTACGTTCGGGACACCACCCACGCCCTCCACCTCCTCCATGACTTTCCCTTCCCCAGTCGCCAACAACTTATCTTCACGATGGACATCCAATCCCTGTACACCTCCATCCCCCATCACGAAGGATTCAAAGCCCTTCACTTCTTTCTTTCCCGCCGTACCAACCAGTACCCTTCCACAGACACCCTCCTTCGACTGGCTGAACTGGTCCTCACCCTGAACAAATTCGCTTTCCAACCCTCCCACTTCCTCCAAACTAGAAGAGTTGCCATGGGCACCCGCATGGGCCCCAGCTATGCCTGTCTCTTCGTAGGATATGTGGAACAGTCCATCTTCCGCAACTACACTGGCACCACCCCCCAACTTTTCCTCTGCTACATAGATGACTGTATCAGCACTGCCTCGTGCTCCCACGAGGAGGTTGAACAGTTCATCCACTTTACCACCACCATCCACACCGAACTCAAATTCACATGGACCGTCTCAGACTCCTCCGTCCCCTTCCGAGACCTTTCCACTTCTATCTCGGACGACCGAATCAACACAGACATCTACTATAAACCAACTGACTCCCACAGTTACCTAGACTACACCTCATCCCACCCTGCCCCCTGTAAAAACGCCATCCCATATTCTCAATTCCTTCGTCTCCGCCGCATCTGCTCCCAGGAGGACCAGGTCCAAAACCGAACAGCCCAGATGACCTACTTCTTCAAAGACCGCAGATTCTCCCCAGAGGAGATCGACGATGCCCTCCACTGCATCGCCTCCACTTCCCGCTCCTCCACCCTTGAGCCCCGCCACTCCAACTGCCACCAGGACAGAACCCCACTGGTTCTCACCTACCAACCCACCAACCTCCGTCTACAGTGTATCATCTGCCGGCATTTCCGTTACATCCAAACAGACCCCACCACCAGGGATATATTTCCCTCCCCTCCCCTATCAGCGTTCCGAAAAGACCACTCCCTCCGTGACTCCCTCGTCAGGTCCACACCAACCCAACCTCCACTCCCGGCACCTTGCCCTGCAACCGCAAGAAATGCAAAACTTGCGCCCACACCTCCTCCCTTAATTCTCTCCAAGGCCCCAAGGGATCCTTCCATATCCGCCACAAATTCACCTGCACATCCACACACATCATCTATTGCACTCGATGTGGCCTCCTCTATATTGGGGAGACGGGCCGCCTACTTGCAGAACGCTTCAGGGAACACCTCTGGGACGCCCGGACCAACGAACCCAGCAACCCCGTGGCTCAACACTTTAACTCTCCCTCCCACTCCACCAAGGACATGCAGGTCCTTGAACTCCTCCATCGCCAGTACATAACAACACGACGGTTGGAGGAAGAGCGCCCCATCTTCCGCCTGGAAACCCTCCAACCACAAGGGATGAACTCAGATTTCTCCAGTTTCCTCATTTCCACTCCTCCCACCTTGTCTCAGTCGATTCCCTCGAACTCAGCAACGCCCTCCTAACCTGCAATCTTTTCCTGACCTCTCCGCCACGACCACACTCCGGCCTATCACCCTCACCTTGACGTCCTTCCACCTATCACATCTCCCTCGCCACTCCTCCCTACCTTTTATCTTAGCCTGCTGGACACACTTTCTGCATTCCTGATGAAGGGCTTGTGCCCGAAACGTCGAATTTCCTGTTCCTTGGCTGCTGCCTGACCTGCTGCGCTTTTCCAGCAACACATTTTTAAGTCTGACCTCCAGCATCTGCAGACCTCACTTTTTCCTCATTATCTTCCAAACCCACCATCACTTCGTATTGAAGGACAAGGGAAGCAGGTACTTGGAAACAACATTACCTGCAATATCCCCTGCAAACCACTCACCTTCGTGACCTGGAATATAAAGCCTTTCCTTCACAGTTATTGCTTCAAATTTTTGAAATTCACTCTTCACCAGCATTGTGGAGCAAAGCCACAGCAAGTGGTCTGCAGAGATTCACCACCACCTTCTCAAGGACAAATAGTATGGGATTTCCAGCCAGCGCCGCCCAAGCCTTATATTTGAAAAAGAAAGCTCCTTATGCCTGTCAATATCCATTTGCAGATTTTCAATATCCTCAGGAGGGGATTTCCTGCCTCTCCGCCTATCTTTGTATCATCTTTAAACTTCTTTTGATTGCCCTCATTCACTTCATAAAGATCATTAGCGTGTAAGATGGAACGATGTGGTCCCAATATTGAGGGTAAAAAGTGAGGTCTGCAGATGCTGGAGATCACAGTTGAAAATGTGTTGCTGGTTAAAGCACAGCAGGTTAGGCAGCATCCAAGGAATAGGAAATTCGACGTTTCGGGCATAAGCCCTTCATCAGGGTCCCAATGTTGACCCTTGCAGACCACCACTAGTCCCGAGCTTCCCTCCCAAAAAGGAATCTTTTATCACCACACTCTGTCCTCTACCAGACAGACAGTTTTTGCTGCATGCCAATGCCCGACCTCCAATGTCATGGACTCAGTAGCCTTCTGGAAGTCCAGATAGATAGCATCCACGTGCTCTCTTTCACAACGTCTGCCCAATACTTTCTCAAATAATTCTAACATAGCTGTCAGATATGACCTGCACTTGAAGAAATCATGCTGACTTTGCCCTATTTTACCATGCACTTCGAAGTATTGGAAAATATATCTTTTCGTATAAAAAATGAGGTCTGCAGATGCTGGAGATCACAGCTGCAAATGTGTTGCTGGTCAAAGCACAGCAGGTTAGGCAGCATCTCAGGAATAGAGAATTCGACGTTTCGAGCATGAGCCCTTCATCAGGAATAAGAGAGAGAGAGCCAAGCAGGCTGAGATAAAAGGTAGGGAGGAGGGACTAGGGGGAGGGGCGATGGAGGTGGGATAGGTGGAACGAGGTCAAGGCGAGGGTGATAGGCCGGAGTGGGGTGGGGGCGGAGAGGTCAGGAAGAGGATTGCAGGTTAGGAGGGCGGTGCTGAGTTGAGGGAACCGACTGAGACAAGGTGGGGGGAGGGGAAATGAGGAAGCTGGAGAAATCTGAATTCATACCTTGTGGTTGGAGGGTTCCCAGGCGGAAGATGAGGCGCTCCTCCTCCAGCCGTCGTGTAGTTGTGTTCTGCCGGTGGAGGAGTCCAAGGACCTGCATGTCCTCGGTGGAGTGGGAGGGGGAGTTAAAGTGTTGAGCCACGGGGTGATTGGGTTGGTTGGTTCGGGCGGCCCAGAGGTGTTCTCTGAAGCGTTCCGCAAGTAAGCGGCCTGTCTCACCAATATAGAGGAGGCCACATCGGGTGCAGCGGATGCAATAGATGATGTGTGTGGAGGTACAGGTGAACTTGTGGCGGATATGGAAGGATCCCTTGGGGCCTTGGAGGGAAGTGAGTGTGGAGGTGTGGGCGCAAGTTTTACATTTCCTGCGGTTGCAGGGGAAGGTGCCGGGGGTGGAGGTTGGGTTGGTGGGGGGTGTGGATCTGACAAGGGAGTCACGAAGGGAGTGGTCCTTGCGGAACGCTGATAGGGGAGGGGAGGGAAATATATCCTTGGTGGTGGGGTCCGTTTGGAGGTGGCGGAAATGGCGGCGGATAATACGTTGTATGCGCAGGTTGGTGGGGTGGTAGGTGAGAACCAGTGGGGTTCTGTCTTGGTGGCGGTTGGAGGAGCGGGGCTCAAGGGCGGAGGAGCGGGAAGTGGAGGAGATGCGGTGGAGGGCATCGTCGATCACGTCTGGGGGGAATCTGCGGTCCTTGAAGAAGGAGGCCATCTGGGTTGTGCGGTGTTGGAATTGGTCCTCCTGGGAGCAGATGCGGTGGAGACGAAGGAATTGGGAATATGGGATGGCGTTTTTACAGGGGGCAGGGTGGGAGGAGGTGTAGTCCAGGTAGCTGTGGGAGTCAGTCGGTTTATAATAGATGTCTGTGTTGAGTCGGTCGCCCGAGATAGAAATGGAAAGGTCTAGGAAGGGGAGGGAGGAGTCTGAGACAGTCCAGGTGAATTTCAGGTCGGGATGGAAGGTGTTAGTAAAGTTGATGAACTGTTCAACCTCCTCGTGGGAGCACGAGGCAGCGCCGATACAGTCATCGATGTAGCGGAGGAAAAGGTGGGGGGTGGTGCCAGTGTAGTTGCGGAAGATGGACTGTTCCACATATCCTACGAAGAGGCAGGCATAGCTGGGGCCCATGCGGGTGCCCATGGCAACTCCTTTAGTTTGGAGGAAGTGGGAGGATTGAAAAGAGAAGTTATTCAGGGTGAGGACCAGTTCAGTCAGTCGAAGGAGGGTGTCAGTGGAAGGGTACTGGTTAGTGCGGCGGGAAAGGAAGAAGCGGAGGGCTTTGAGTCCTTCGTGATGGGGGATGGAGGTGTACAGGGACTGGATGTCCATAGTGAAAATAAGGCGTTGGGGACCGGGGAAGCGAAAATCCTGGAGGAGGTGGAGGGCGTGGGTGGTGTCCCGAACGTAGGTGGGGAGTTCTTGGACTAAAGGGGACAGGACCGTGTCGAGGTATTGGGAGATGAGTTCGGTGGGGCAGGAGCAGGCTGAGACAATGGGTCGGCCGGGGCAGGCAGGTTTGTGGATTTTGGGCAGGAGGTAGAAACGGGCGGTGCGGGGTTGTGGGACTATGAGGTTGGAGGCGGTGGATGGGAGATCCCCTGAGGTGATGAGGTCCTGGATGGTCTGGGAGATGATGGTTTGGTGGTGGGAGGTGGGGTCGTGGTCAAGGGGGCGATAAGAGGAGGCGTCCGCGAGCTGGCGTTTGGCTTCAGCGGTGTACAGGTCAGTGCGCCAAACTACCACCGCGCCTCCCTTGTCTGCGGGTTTGATGGTGAGGTTGGGATTGGAGCGGAGGGAGTGGAGGGCTGCACGTTCTGAGGGTGAGAGGTTGGAGTGGGTGAGAGGGGTGGACAGGTTGAGTCGGTTGATGTCACGGCGGCAGTTGGCTATAAAGAGGTCGAGGGCGGGTAGGAGGCCAGCACGGGGTGTCCAGGTGGATGGGGTGTGTTGGAGGCGGGAGAAGGGGTCGTCAGAGGGTGGGCGGGAGTCTTGGTTGTGAAAGTAGGCACAGAGGCGAAGGCGGCGGAAGAATTGTTCAATATCTCGCCGCGTGTTGAACTCATTAATCCGAGGGCGTAGGGGAACGAAGGTGAGGCCCCTGCTGAGGACTGATCTTTCATCCTCAGAGAGGGGGAGATCTGGAGGGATGGTGAAAATCCGGCAAGGCTGGGAGCTAGGACCTGGTGTGGGACTGGAGCTGGAGCTGGAGCTAGGGGCGGGGTTAGGTGCGGGGACAGAGATCGAAGTAGGGGCGGAGTTAGACGTGGTGACGTTGCTCGACATGGGGGCGGGGTCATGCGTCGTGACGGAAATAAGCGTGGGGGCGGGGTTACGTGAAGCGACGGGAGATGGCGTGGGGGCGGGGTTATGGGCGGGGTTATGCGTAGTGACGAAAGACGGCGTGGGGGCGGGGAAACCTGAGGATTTGTGCTCCTGCAGGTTAGTGATGTCAGTGGTGGCGGAAGTGGCTGCGTCGATTGGCGAGGCTGGGTCATTAAGTATATTTAGTGCTACAATGGTCAGATTTAAATTAGTCGAGGAAAAAAAGGTTACGTGGGAAAGGCAGGTGTGTAGAGTTGAGGAATATACCGATCAGCCAATGTCTGACAGAATGGCGATGCATATTCGGTGGGCCAAATGACACAATTCCAGACCTACATCTCATGGTCTTCGCGGAATCCGTTTCAAATTCAATAAATTATCGCATAATATTCTGGTTCAGAAATGTTTTTTTTTGGTATGAGATTATTAGATATTGCTCGTGACACAATTGGTTTAGAATAGGTCTTCATTTGATGGCTCCTTGAAATGTTATTGCAGAAAACCATCGCATAGACAATCAAGGATTCCATCCAATACAGCACTGATACTCATGAGTTATCCAGTCGGGATGTAGGCTACTTTCACATGTAGTTACTATATGGTCCTTCCTACAATGACATTCAATATCTTGATTGTAAACATTTTCACAATGTAATTATAATTGATGCGTTTAACCCAAGACCTGTGAACTCTTGCTGCCGTTTGGTTCACTGAAATCGAATCCAAATTTTAATTTTCAGTTTCATGAGGCTGTCTCGTGAATGCATTACCCTCATCCTTTCCTCACAGCGCAACTAGACCTTGTTTATATTTTTGCCTATCCGACATAAATCACGACAACCCTTCAATTTTCACGTTCCAGCAATGGTCATTCTGCAGTCACCTTTCCATAATGACCTTTTGATCACAAATATTCGCTTCAGTTAATGCTGGCATTCCAACTGTCTCGTTAATAATGCAGGAAGTGATCGTTTCCGTGATAGTGAGGTTAAAAGGTGTATTCGTGGACAAAAAAGCGTATAAGGTGTTCAGTGCTGTTGAATGTTAATGAATAGGGAGAGTTGCAGTATCTCCAGAATCAGCTCAGCAAGATCTCAGATTTGCACAAAAAAATTGGAGAACATCCATGATTCAAACTGTAACATCCTTCAATTTAAACAACATATTCTTGGTCCCAACCTGCATGTTCTGTGAATTAATCAACCTTTAAAGTCCTGCAGGATGCACGTCCCTTCCTCAATGTTTTATTGTCAGAGAGTAGTTTACAGGGAAAAGAATGGTTGTTGGACAGGAGTTGCTAATACGGAAAGAGAGTGGTTTAGGAAACAGAGTAGGTTGCAGAGATAAAGTCAGTTGTATAGACTGGAAGAACAAACATGCATGGAGAGTCGTGGTGACTGAAGATGTTTATAAACATACAAAGGCTGAAATTCCCAGGACTATTTCTATATGGAAAGTATGGAATCTGGCAGACTTTTTGGACAGCAATTTTGATTGGAGATACTTACACAGTAAAGGGAACATCTTCTTTTAAATTTTATTTCGTAAATCATTAATGGATTGAAGATATCAATGGCTAGGCCAACATTTATTATCCATCCATAATTCCCAATGTGCAGTTATGAGTCAACAACATTACTGTAGTTCTGGAGTCACATGTTGGCCAGACCAGATAAGAATGGCAATTTAACTTCCTGACAGGACAATGGAGAACTAAATGGGGGTTTCCAACAATTACAATTGATTCATGGTCATCCTTCTGCTCTTAATTCACATTTTTGTTGAACTTGCATCCTACATCTGCCGTCGTGGGATTGAAGTCCACGTCCCCAGAACATTCCATGGGTCTCTGGATTAACAGTCCAGCAATAATGCCAATAAGCCACCGCATCCAGTTTTGTGCAAATTGAAGGATGTTCTTGCTTTTAGGGGATTGCAGGGGAGGGTAATGTTCGCACAAACTGTGGTGGAAGAGCTGGCGATGATTATGGAGGTGAGTAGAAGAGTGGAGAGGCTGCTGGTGTGATACTACGTGGACAGGGAGTCTAGTTGAACTGGATTAGGACAGGGGCAGGCACTAGAAATGGAGTGGGCTCTAACACACCGTGAGTGTTCCAGGGACCTGACACGGTTTCACAGATAGTACGATTGTAGCGTCTCCACAGACTGATGGTGTACTTGGAAATGTAAAAGGTTTCCTACATAGGGACAGCTTCAGGGGCTCCTGCAGCTAATGGAGACTTGAGGGTATGGAGCAATTTACAGCTAAAGGGATGTTTATTGGAGTTGATCAGGGTTGTGTGGCCTGAAAAAAGTTAAAGATAAAGAGAATGTTCGGTTCTGGAAGAAATTACACGGATAGGGACAGTAGAAGAGACAGAAGCATTTTTAATAGAGATTGGGAGGGATGTAGGGATAAGGTGAATAACAGACATGCAGGGTTTTATTAGTAGAAGTGTTTCGAGGGATAGGGAATGCTGTAGTGATTTACTTGAATCGGAAAGGTTTTTATTGGAGAATCTTATTGGAGAAGATTCTATTGTTCTCAACAATGTAAGGGAGAGTTTAATGGATTACAGAGGATTTCACAAATAATGTATTATGTGGACTTGGGGAGATTACCGAAACAGGAGTGCTGTCGGGTTGGAAGAGCTTGTACAGATAGCTAGCGTTGTGAACGACTGGAGGAAGGTTGTCAAGATTTAATTGCTTTATTGACATAAAGCAGGTCTGGGGACATTACTGTCAAAGGGACGTTTAGACAATCCAGATGAGTTTACAGTGATATAAATGAATCTTGGAGTTGCAAGAGGTAACAGTGATGGGAAATATTCCAACAAGTGGCCAAAGTTACACTAACAGGAAGCATTCATAGGGCAGGATGAGTTGGCAGTCATATGGAGCTCTGTAATGACTGAAGAAGCTTATTGTATTTCAGAGGCTGTAGGGGATGAAATAAAATTGAGAAGGTTGGATATGAGGCAAGGATAAAGAGATAGAAATGGTTGACAGGACTAGAGGAAGACCTGAATGGAATCTTTACAGCGTGGAAACAGGCCATTCTGGCGTGCAAATCCACAAGAAGCCTCCGAAGAGAATTCCACTAGACCCATTGCTCTATATATCCATGTAAAGCCGTATTTCTCATGGTTCACACAACAACCGTAAATAAACCTTTGGTCAATTTATGATGGCAAAGCCACATAAAAGGCACATTTTTAGACTGTGGAAGGAAACCAGAAAAAACAGACACAGACACGGACAAAACATACAAATTCCACACCGGCAGTCAGACAAGGCTGAGGTTGAACCAGGTCCCTGACAGTGTGAGGCTGCTGTGCTAAACAGTCAACTATCACGCCACTCCTGTGTCTGAGGATACAGACCATTGCAGAGATTTGGTCAGGACACAATGTTCATGACGGTTATCAAAAAAAGGAAGAGAATACAGTCAGGAACAGGAGAACGTTACATAGATGCTTTCCATTTGAGAGACTGGAGGAGATTGCAGCAATCAGAAAATCCCTAGACAATTACAAAGGACTAGCGGTTGTAGAGACTGGATGAATTTAGTAATTCTCTGGGTTGTAAACATTGGACGAGTTTTCCGTGTTAGCATGAGGTCAGTGCACTGGATGTGGCTGCAGAGGCAATTGAAGGGAATGGAAGACGTTATAACAATCGAGAGGATGTCTCGACAAATGGAAGGTTTTGGTAGCTTCGAGATATTCGAGACCTAGGAAGTTGAGACCTAGGAGGTGATCATAGGTAAGTAACATTGCTGTGTCAGAGGAAGTCTAACAGGTCTAGGAGATTGTAGAGAGTAGGCAAGATTGCAGATCTGGAGAGAGAACAAGCAGCTTCAAACACTGCACTAGGGGGAGTGGCACAAACCACTGAAGGATTTGGCAATTTTGTACGGATTAGGATGTGTGTATCTTGGTAGATGTTTAGATGGAGTGGCGTGCTTTCGGACATTATACGTGACTTCTTTTAGGACTGGAGACTATTATGGTGATTTCATGCGCTTTAGAGGCTGATGGTGGTTTTGCAGATTGTCAATTTGGTAAGGGCTGGGTTTTACAGAGTTCTGAAAAGATGATGGACAAAAGGATTTTGGGAATAGAGGCCATATCTCTAAGTTTCAAAGTCATTAAGGAAAACGGAAGGGACAGTGCAGAAATGAAGCGTCCACATTTACGGAAGCCAAATTATCATAATCTTATCCCGATCACTAGACAGGGTCTGCAACTGGACAGGGAGGAAATAATTGCATTCGGAAAAGAAGGAAGCATTTCAAAGTGATAGTGAGAATATAGCTCCACTGTGTTCCCTGAAGAGGGAATGACAAAGACAGTAATTCTGGCGAGCACTGATCACAGAAAATTGTGAGTTTGATAAAGGGCGTACAGTGCAGTGAACACTCTCAGTCTTTCAAAATCATAAAGAGTACAAGGAGGTAATTAAATATGAGGGACAAAAAAATGGCCATGCAATATGCTTGGCAGACACGATTCAGGAAAACTAGCAGGTTTATAGATGTACAGTTGGAGTAAAAGGATTTCCAGCTTAAGAGTGAGGCCAGTTACAAAGTACAGAAACTATCTGCGCATAAAGACAGAGGAAATAGGTGAGGTCTTAAACGAATACTTATCATCTTTATTCGTACAAGTGAAGAAAATTATAGCATGGATTTCAGTAGGGAAGGTTGAAGGTCTAGAATATGTTAAGATCAAGAAGGAGGAGACATTGAATATGTTTGCATGCATAACGGTGGAGAATCCCCAGTACCCAATGAAACAGGCTTCTATGGGAGGCAAGGGAGGAGATTGCTGGGGCCGTGGTGGATATATTTAATACTTTGTTGGTCTAGGTGGAATGCCAAATGATTGGGTGACAGATAATGACGCTCCACAGTTCAAGAAGTGCAGCAGGGATTAGATTAGATTACTTACAGTGTGGAAACAGGCCCTTCAGCCCAACAAGTCCACACCGACCCGCCGAACCGCAACCCACCCATACCCCTTACCTAACACTACGGGCAATTTAGCATGGCCAATTCACCTGACCCGCACATCTTTGGACTGTGGGAGGAAACCGGAGCACCCGGAGGAAACCCACGCAGACACGGGGAGAACGTGCAAACCCCACACAGTCAGTCGCCTGAGGTGGGAATTGAACCCAGGTCCCTGGCGCTGTGAGGCAGCAGTACTAACCACTGTGCCACCGTGCCGCCAACCACTGTGCCACCGTGCCGCCAACCACTGTGCCACCGTGCCGCCAACCACTGTGCCACCGTGCCGCCTGTCAGCTAATGGTATGTCAGCTAATTAGAGAACTGGAGGAGTTGGAAGAGGAAGAATGAATCTGAGGAATTCAGTTGAGTTTTTTAAAAATGGTATCGAAAAATATTGACCAGTGAACGACAGGTGATGTGGTTTACACATATTTCATTAAGGCTTGTGGCAAGGTCCCACATGGAAGACTAGACTTACAGGGAAAATCCATGAGATTGAAGGAAGGTTGCCAAATTTGATCCAAAATTTGTGGATGAAGGTTTACGTGTTTGATTTTTTTTCCTTTAGCGGGTATAGCAAATTGATCACTGCAGGAACCATTGCTGTTTATTATGTAGATTAATAGCTTGAAGTAATGTGCCATAGCAATGTCTCACAGGAATATGCCACTACTGAATTGCTTCCGAGAGCCATTTTAAATACTCCCTCATGTCCAATGAGGATTTACCCACAAACAATTGCCTGCAATCACTATCTCCAGTTACTGCATAATGTTGTTGTTGTCCATCTTCACACAATTTCACATCACCAACCGAAAAAAAAAGTCACCCCTATCCAGAAGTCTCTTAAACCCCATAGTATTATGGTCCCTACTCTCAAAATGCTCTCCACTAAAACCTCATTCACCCATTTCCCAAAACCAGGTGTAATATAACAGCTTGCCTGAATGAAATTTATGAAGAACCCCTCCTGAATGGCCCCTAGAAGTAGTGTCCCATCCAAGCCCCTTGAACAAAGTGAGTCGTAGTCTAAATAGGGGAATTTAAATCAACCCCCACAGTAATACTACTACTGTTACATCTTTCCAAAACCTGTCCACATAGTCTCCCTTCTATCTTCCAATGACTGTTGAAAGACCTGTAGTATATGCCCAACATTGCAATTTCATCGCTGTGATTCCTCGGTTCTGCACAGATTTCATCTCTACATGTGTCTTCTGATAAATTTATTCGTACCTTAATCCTTTTGCATTTCAGACAATCTCCCCTGCTCTGTTCAGCAGCGTTTTTCCTGCCTGTACTTGTCATTAATCACGTGCTAACATTTGAAATCCAAACTTCAAAAAGGAACAACAATGTAATAAATTTTGAAAAGTATCTGTCATGGACAGGGACAAATCCAAGTCAAAGGTAGACAACAAATAATGAAGTCTGTGATTGTGTTCATGGGAAATATTTTATTTGAAATTTTATTTTGTTTTACAGCAATTACAAATATACAAGTAGACAAAGAAACCGTGTTTCTGCTAAATGATTGTTAATGTAATGTGCCTTTAAAATTGCATAAATCCCAACGTAGTTATTCCAAAATTGATTTTGAATGAACGAAATCGAATCAAACAACACGAAATGCAGATAGTTGTCCATTAAGTTATCATTTTGAGCCATGAAAGGTGACTGAGATCGTTAGGGTTGAAACACTGTGAAGCGGATCAGCCAGGGACACATTGTCTTGAAGGGCTGGTGAGACAGCATGAGGGAAGAATAACTGATGTTGCTGGAAAACTGGAAAAATCAGCACAGATGACATGGTAAGATTTGAAGAGAGATTGTACTGCACGCTCTCAAACCAGGAAGTTGGAGTCACTTTGATGTGTGACGCTTGGTCAGAAAAAGCTTCGCCTCTGCTATAATCCAGACAGGAGAATTTGAAAAATAATTGCAAACAAATTAGTCTCGATTAGTTGCGAACTTTTCCCACAAACGCCTGAGCTATAATTTCCTCCTGCCATAACAAGGATGAGGAGATGCAATTGTAATATCTCATGATGGATTTTCCTACTTCGGAGACAGAAAAATTTGAAAAAAAAACAGGTTGACTACACATTGCATCCCATTTTTAACTCAACTCTAAATTTACTCTGGGTTCCAGCATAAATATATGGATTGGTGCAAGAACTCAAAAGCTCGAAAGCAAAATGATACGTCATTGAGGATTTCTCTGGAAACATCGGAATTGGACCATGATGAATAAGTAGCATTTGAAATGCAGACATAGAGTATTGTTATTTAAAAAAATACTGCATATAATAGGATGAAACTGCCAGAGATGGAAAAATGCAAAATAATGGACTTTCATCGTTTCTCCATCTCTGATTCGTTTTGAATCTCGACATTGCTTTGGACCCAGAGTCTTCTGCGGGCTGGATTGACTGCTAGAATGTTTCACACTCTCAGAATATTCAGGTGTAATATTAGAATGAATGAAACACATATGATTCAAAATGGAACTAATTAAATCATTACTTTTGTACTACGGTCCCAAACATCTCATTAATAACATATATTGGTTCATAAACAAAATATGCGGCGATAGTTTTTAAGCAGGATTCTAGATACAATTCCAATAACCCAACTGTTGACTTCTGAGTGCAATATTTTACTTTCAGCTTCTGACAAAAGATAGCCTCAAATTGATCAAAGGTCAAGTCCACGGTGAACTAAGCAGAACAACCAATGGTAGCAAAATTGAAGGCATTATGCAGACTGCACACTTATGTAATTGACGGAAAACTAGATGCAAAATACACTTCGGTGATGCGATTCAGTAGTACTGTCATGACCATGACGAATAGATCTGTCGTTGCCATGGATACCGCATAACAGATGCCACATCACATCCAGTTTAGCTGCAGTGTCGAGATCAGTGCGACATTAATATAAAAAAGAAATCTTACGAAACAGAACTAAAACACAAATGAATTTCAAAATATGACGACATTGCCACAAAAGTATGAAATGCAACATGGAAATACCACTTTATGAAAGTTCATCATCTCGGGTCACCGGTATCAAAGTGAACCATGCAAGTTCACATGTGATGATAACTCATTCAGAGAAAGGTCCTTGGCCAAACAGCGACATCACCGTATTGCACGACGCTGTCTTGAGGTTTGTCAATTTTATACAGTGTGGTGCTGGAAACGCACAGCCAGTGAAACAGCATCTGAGGAACAGGAGATTCGCCATTTCGAACGAAAGCCCTTCATCAGAATGCTTCCTGAGTGGCTGTGCTTTTCCAATACCACCCTCATTGACTCTGCTATTTAGCATCTGAAGTCTTCATTTTCTCCTTGCCAACGTTATGCCATGTTAATATTTGATTTAAGAAGATTCTGAGGTTCTCCAGTTGGTCTGGAGTGTCATTCAAGATGGCAAACAATAAAGAGGGAAGCGAACAAGGCTTTGCCAGAGGCAATTTGGGGAAAGAAATACCAAATGTAGTATTTCACCAATCAGACGCAAATATGAAAGAGGAGAGAAGAAGTGAAGACGTGAACAATTGACTGATTGAAATGGTTGACAGAAAAAAATGTCTGATGTTAGAAGTGCAACTGGACTGAAAATTGTATCTCTGTTTTACTTGACAGATGTTGCATTTCTAAATAAATTTCTGATTTTCCAATGAAAAGTGTGTGTTTGTGAGTTACGAAATAGCAAACATTTGATTCATGTCATTGCTTACACACTGAAGCTGTTGTTGCTAATGGCTGAAGGCGGACTCACATTTCTAAACTAGTTAGCAAAATGCATTAATCAGAAAGCTCCAGTGATGTCTGCTGGAAATGAATCAATGGGTCATTCCAGCCAATCAAGTACATTGCCGTCCTTACCCTATTTGTGTCAAGTTCAGCAGAATAGTATACGTTACACATTGAAATAAATGTTTTGATTCATTCACATTAATCATGGCAGTATTATACTGGAAGTTGATTTTACAATGATAGAGACAGAAGATTCATTAGATGAAAAAATAACAATTCCTCAATACATTTTCTCTGCAATTCCCCTACAACACCATTGTCAAAAGCACGATGACATTGCATTTCCAAAGAGATAACAACACAGCAAGAGCTGTAGCAATGAAGAACAGAACCACATTCAGCATAAGATTCGCAGTTAACTTTTCACGTCAGGTTTCCTTTAATTATTTCCATTCCAACGTCAAACTGATGCTTTCTCGTCCTAATACCCCAACCCGAGGCAAAATACTGCTTGCATTCAACCTATCCATGCCTCTCATGATCTTATACACAGCCATCTGGCCCCTCCACTCAAAAGGAAATTAAGTCCTAGCTATCAGATCTGTCCAGATAAAAAGACCTTTGAATCGTGGCAAAATCCTTGTAAATCTTTTTCTACACGTTTTGGAGTTTAATAACATCCTTGATGCAGCAAGGGTAAGAAAACTGAACACAGTACTCCAAGTGCGACCTCACCACTACCGTCTCCCACCTGCAACGTAACGTCCCAACTTGGGTACTCAATACCGTGAATGATCAAAGCCAGTGTGCTGAAAGCCTTCTTCACTGCCCTATCTAACTGTGACTCCACTTTCAGAGAACTGTACAGCTGAATATCGTGATTCTTCTGTTCTACTAAACTCGTTACAGCTCCAGTATTCGCAATGACATTCCTACCTTGATTTGACATTCCAGGGCCTTTGGGGCCTTGGACGGAGGTGAAGGGGGATTTGGGGTTTCAATTCCTGTGGAGATGCATGACGGTGCCGGGAGGATAGGGTAGGTTGGTGAGTGGTTGGATCTGACAAAGGAGTCATGGAGGGAATGGTCTTTACTGAAAACGGACAGGGGTGTGCAGGGGAATATATTTCTGGTGGTGGGGACCGTTTGTAGGTGGGAGAAAGGTGGCGGATTATGCGTTGTATCGGGAGGTTTGTGGAAAGAAGGTAAGGTTGAGGAGTAAGTTTCGAGGGCAGAGAGACGGCAAGTGGATGAAATGCACTGGAGGGCAGTATCGTCCATGGAGGTTTGGAAATGGAAGTCTGGTGTGTTATGTGGTGGAACTGCTCCTCCTGGGATCAGATGCAGCAGAGGCAGAAGAATTAGAAATAAGTGATAGCGTGTTTCATTAGGAAGATTGGGCGTAGGTGTGGTCCAAGTTGCTGTCGGATGTACTGGTGACCTCCAAACAGAATTCAAGCACACTTTCCAGAGATGAACGGAAAATATATTTCTTAGTTGTTGAAAAGACGCTATCATACTTTTCATGATACTTAAGCATATATCCTTTCATTGTTTCAAATTAAAACGTGAAATATATAATGAGACTCTATTTCTGAACATGATATTTTTTCACTGTCGGAACGGAGTTTTACTGAACTGTAAATGAAAACTTGAAATACACTTTCCAATTGCTTATCTACGAGGTGAACGCCTGTGTAAATCAAAGTGGTTTATTGCATCTTCACACTATTGGGCTGAAAGTGTATAACAGCTGATGAACAAAACGAATACATGAAGACAAGTGAGCTTTGTTGCAAAGCAAATGGATTAACTTAATCTACTTTGATTGCATGCAAGCTAATGAATGACCCTATTAGCTTAAACAGCTTAATGCATATTCTAAAAGCATTTATCACCGCTATGTGCCCAACCAACATCTGGCTGGTTATTGGAACCTGGAGATCTATCTCAGTTTTCATGCCACCTTTCCTGAGGAAGTTCTTTTGCCTAAAACTTCGGTTTTCCTGCTGCTCGGACGCTGCCTGACCTGCTGAGCTTTACCAGCACCATGCTCACGACGCCAGACCTGAGTATCTGAATCCATTATATCCCACGTGATGAAAGGTGCAGGACGTGCGAAATGTTCACAACAGCAATATAATTATGAATCAAATTTTCTGCATTCTGTTGCCAATCAGAGTTCATGCCAAGCATTTGCCTCTGCTCAGTGGTCAGAAAGAATTCCAGGTGTCGCTGGAAAAGTACGTATTGGCAAGTGAAGAAAAGGTCTTTGCCAGCCGAATCTCTTTTCTACAAAGCATATTATTTCCGTATTTTCCTGCAATTGCTTATTGCCGTACCGAATTAACCCTTAAGATTTATTTTTCACAATTCATCATCGGTAATTCATTTTTAACTCTCACACTGCCGTCTTCTCGCATGGACTCTGTAGTGCAAGGGCAGTTTACAACAGCATTTTAATGTAAGCTGAAAGCTGCAACATAAGGTCTGCTTCTTGGTGTGGCTTTGTTGATTAGTCAGCCTGAGAAAGGAATGTTTGAAAACCCTGATGTGCTTTTGACAGCTGAAGGCCTCCTCAAAGGAATGGTTGTGTTGAAGTGCCCATAGGCGTAAGACATGGGTTATCTTCGACATATTAAAGGGCACAACCATACTGTTTTCAGGTCCGTATTTAGCGAATGGATATTAAGAGATCATCCTTGGAATGAATTATCATTTCACAATTATATAGTCAGTTACTGTACTCACATGCGACGATTTATGGAATGGGTTTCAATCCAGGATTTGCCATGGAACATCATTCCCTGAAGAAACGTACAAACCTTCTGAGAAAACTCCAGATACACATTGCTGATACCTGGGCAGCCACGTTTTAATTGCTGCATGCAATACCCATGGCTGTGCAGCCATAAGTAACCGTTTGGCTACACTTGTGAGAAACGTACAACTTTGTGGCCACCAAGCGTGAACGACTGCAATGGCTTCAAAATAGTTTTCAAAAATATGGATGATGGGGATGAAAATTACTGTTCTGGAAAATGAAGTTAAAAGGGTAACAAGGGGGGAGAGAGAGAGAAGAGAAGAGAGGGAGGGGGAGGGAAAGAGAGACAGAGAACGTTCTTATCTGAGCAAAAAACGGAGAGAAGGAAGAGAAAGAAAGAAATTAAGAAGTAATTGTGAGAGAAAGAGAGTAGAAGGGGAGAGTCAAAAAGAGAGAACATTAGAAATTGAGAATTTTTACTCAGCCAGCAAAGTCAGGTTAACAGGATTGAGATTAAAAGAGAAAGTCATGGCGGATATAAACATATGTCAAAACTCTGCCACATTTGGATGAGAAGGTTGTTTGAGCCTTCCTGATTTCATTTGTAAAATTGGACCAGCAGATGGAGTTGTGGGTGACGCTAGTACAGATTAAACGGGGAGGCAGAGCTAACTAGATATTTGCTGCCTTGTCAGATGAGGGGACAAGTAATTATGGAGAAGTCAAACAGGATAATTTAAGTGCTTTTGAATTGGTACCGGAAGCGATTAGACAGCGGATCAGAACCATAAAGAAGGAACCAGGTAAGATTTATTTGAGTTCGAAAGAATTAAATGTAGTCATTTTGATATATGAGTGTGTGCATTAAAAATACATAGAACCGTTATGTCTCTAACATACATTATTCTGCTGATAGTGTTTAAAAACTCACTTCCAGAGATGATACGAAAATCACGTGAATGAACAGAAATTTCAGAAAGTGAGAAGCGAAGCAGAATTAGCAGATGAATACATGCTGATGCATAAGAAAAGATTCTGGCTAGAAGTTCGTTCTGTAAGTGATAGCAGTTGAGAGAAGGGAGACCCTACACTACAAAACAAAGAGTAGAGAACACTGGTAAGAACGCAAAGGGGGTGGAAATGATGCGAAAGTCCTCAACTGGTTTCACTTTCATAGATAGGGGCACCGAAAATTACGGGCACTGTGAGAAGGCATTTTAGCTGCCAGAAGGCGGGTCACGTAAAGTCATAGTGCTGATCGTTAAAGAAAGGCACTGTGGGAAAACATGTGGTGAAAGAAGCTAAGCCAGTGGCATTAGTGAAAATAGTAAGGAAAAGCCTACAAAATGCAGGAGAATGCTCAGCATGGGCAGGAGTTGGGTTTGGGATTCATACTTGATCTCTACAAAGAACTCACCTCTGCTTGGAAAGTTGACTCAGAAAGAACAAGTGTTAAATTACAATAAGGTATAGTTTTGAGAGATGCAGGATGTAAACAGTCACCAGTAGTAAGAGATGAGCGAATTTGCACTCTTTCTGAACTGTTACCTGAGACTATTGTAATTTGTGGGATAGATGAGCAGAAATCTAGCATTCACTTTTGTAACATCAGATTGGAGTGCCAACTCAAGACTGGGAAAGTAACAGTGGGTGTGATTGACAGACTTTCACTTGCAGGATTTCAGTTTTTTCTTGGGAATGATCGATGAGGTTCCAAAGTGGGAGTGACACGCCTTGTTGTGGAGAGGTCCAATAAAGACCAAGAAACTGAGGAGTTAAAACTGATGTGGTTCTGTTCGCCGAGCTGGAAGTTTTTGCTGCAAACGTTTCGTTCCCTGGCTAGGGAACATCATCAGTGCTATTGGAGCCTCTTGTGAAGCGCTGCTTTGATGTTTCTTCCGGTATTTATAGTGGTTTGTTCTTGCCGCTTCCGGGTGTCAGTTTCAGCTGTAGTAGTTTGTATGTGGGGTCCAGGTCGATGTGTCTGTTGATGGATGTTCTTGCCGCTTCCGGGTGTCAGTTTCAGCTGTAGTGGCTGGTATATTGGGTCCAGGTCCATGTGTCTGTTAATGGAGTTTGTGGATGAATGCCATGCCTCTAGGAATTCCCTGGCTGTTCTCTGTCTGGCTTGTCCTATGATGGTAGTGTTTTCCCAGTCAAATTCATGTTCCTGGTTGTCTGAGTGTATGGCTACTAGGGATAGCTGGTCGTGTCGTTTTGTGGCTAGCTGATGTTCATGGATGCGGATTGTTAGCTGTCTTCCTGTTTGTCCTATATAGTGTTTTGTGCAGTCCTTGCATGGTATTTTGTAAACTACGTTAGTTTGGCTCGTGCTGGCTATTGGGTCCTTTGTTCTAGTGAGTTGTTGTCTGAGTGTGGAAGTTGGCTTGTGTGCTGTTATGAGTCCTAAGGGTCGCAGTAGTCTGGCTATCAGTTCTGAGACGCTCCAGACGTATGGTAGTGTGGCTAGTCCTTTTGGTTGTGGCATGTCCTCGTTCCGTGGTCTATCTCTTAGGCATCTGGTGATAAAGTTGCGTGGGTATCCGTTTTTGGCGAATACCTTGTATAGGTGTTCCTCTTCCTCCTTTCGCAGTTCTGGTGTACTGCAGAGTGTTGTGGCTCTTTTGAATAGTGTCCTGATGCAGCTTCGTTTGTGTGTGTTGGGGTGGTTACTTACATAGTTTAGGACTTGGTCTGTGGTATTTCGCAAACTACCAGGTTTCCTGTGTATCCTTGTGGTGAATTCTCCGTTGGGTGTTCTCTCTCCTAACACGTCTAGGAATGGGAGTTGGCTATCCTTTTCCTCTTCTCTCGTGAATCGTATTCCTGTGAGTGTGGCGTTGATGATTCGGTGTGGTTTTTCTATTTCTGTGTTTTTGATGATTACAAAGGTGTCATCGACGTATCTGATCCAGAGTTTGGGTTGGATTTGTGGTAGGGCTGTATGTTCTAATCTTTGCATAACCAGTGGTTGGCGGCACGGTGGCACAGTGGTTGGCGGCACGGTGGCACAGTGGTTAGCACTGCTGCCACACAGCGCCAGGGACCTGGGTTCAATTCCCACCTCAGGCGACTGACTGTGTGGAGTTTGCACGTTCTCCCCGTGTCTGCGTGGGTTTCCTCCGGGTGCTCCGGTTTCCTCCCACAGTCCAAAGATGTGCGAGTCAGGTGAATTGGCCATGCTAAATTGCCCGTAGTGTGAGGTAAGGGGTAAATGTAGGGGTATGGGTGGGTTGCGCTTCGGCGGGTCGGTGTGGACTTGTTGGGCCGAAGGGCCTGTTTCCACACTGTAAGTAATCTAATCTAATCTAATTTCTGTGTCGTATGCAAATTGGCTTGATGTTGGCCCCCAAACCCCACCCCACCCCACCACAAACTATTTGCATCAAAATAATGTATGCATGTAACAGCAGTAACGTCCCAAATCTGATGCTTGTGGGACACCGGCCTTCAGTTTCACAAGCAGTCTTCTTCCACAACTGCTTGTGTCCTGTTATTGATCCATCTTGCCACGTTTCTCTGAATTACACCTGTTTTAATCTTCTTATTCAATCTACCACGTGAGACAGTGTCAAAGGGTGTGGGAACATTCATATAAACTGCATCAACAAAACGTGTTTTTTATCCATACACTTGATTACATTCAAACCCTTCTAACACATTTATGAGGCATGGCTGTCTCTGATATATCAATGAGGGCTATCCACAATTAAAGCATGCCTAGAGTATTATTTCCCGAATATGGTTTGGCCCATCAGCATCTAGTGGCTCCAACCATTCCTCGATAATTTGTGGTGTGAATCGAATTGACTGAAGACCGGCATCGGAGATGGAGGAATCACTGGATGAGGCTAAGTTAGTTCATCCAATCGTCGCTTCTGGATGAAGAGCTCTGCAAATGCTTCAGCATTATGTTTTGCCCCATTATTGAGGATGGGGAGATTTGAGAAGCCTCCTCTTCCAGTGAGTTTTTGAATTGTTCATCTTATTCATGGAGGGTGTGTTAATTTGGCTGAGCTTAGATATGATCAAAAAATCAAAAAACAACACCAAAGCTGATTTGACGCATCAGACCATTCTGAACTCAGTCACATGTAGGCCCGACCTGATAAGGACGGCACATTTCCTTCCTTTCAACGATATTAGTGAATTTTTGAGCACTCAACAACGGTTTCATAGTCATCAATTAATTCTTAATTTCATATATTCTTATTGAGGTCAAGTTTCACTATCTGCTGTGATTGGATTCAAACGTGGATCGACAGAACGTTCGTTGAATTACTGGATTTGTAGTTCAGCGAAAGTATTCTACCATCACCTTGCATGTGTGAATATCAAGCAGAAATATTTGTCCCTATCTGTTCCGTCCAAACCACTTAGGATATTGAAAAATCAAACATATCTCCTCGCAGTATTCCTCTCCCAAAGGAGAACAGTCCCAACTTGTTCAGTCCATCAGTACAACTGAAGTTTCTTAAACCTAGAATCAATGTATTAATTTGCTATTGCATTCCCCCCTATATATTTGCATCTTTCATGTAAAGTGATATTGGTAACTCTGTATAATACTCCAGCGGAAGCACTGGTGAAGGTAATCTGTCTTCAGTGTAACAAGCACTCCATGCTAGAAATGGAATTTGCTGGAGAATCTCGGAAGGTCTGGCAACATCTCGTGGGAGAGAAACAGAGTTAACATTTTGAGTCCACTTTGACTCTCCTCCTTGCATCCAAATTCTGCATGAGGAGAAGTTATATTGCTCTCTCTACGCAGATGCAACCAGTGCAGCGGAGTTTCTCCAGAGGTTTCCGTTTTCATTTCAGTTTTCCATGATCTATTTTACTTTTCCTTAATCCCAGCACAAACTTTACCCCAAATACGATGTGCTACAATCTTATGCAGTGATGTAGGATGCCACAGCTTCTCAAAAGTCTACTGGACAATAACCGTACCCCCTTTATGAATACTATGTCATCAAAGAACTCTAGAAAAGTTGTCTAATATGAATCAATGTTCATTTGTTATAACAATGAAGCAGACCAAAACCCTAAACGGAGATTACCTATTCGAATGAAGGAATGGGCATTCGTGTGGATCTGGGACATTCAGTGAAGTTCCTTTGGGAGTATTGTGCAAATGGACCACCCAGCAAAAATGCTTGAATTTTTTTTCCAGAAATTATCAATTACAATTTGAGATAAAATGATCAGTGACTACTTTGAATATGCTCAAATTTCAATGGATATTGAGTTAACCTTTACACACAGTCATGCAAAGTCTTGTTAAACATCAGCAGACTTAAATGAGTGCAATAAAATCGTTATTAGATGAATAAAATTAATCTTCTGCCATCACCCAATTCGCACATCAAACATGAATAGGACCACATTATAAAGACCCTCCTAGAAGCACACAATGAATGATCATTCAAACAGAAAAGAGCCTGGCGATAATACACGGACACAAAACACAATAACGTTAAATACATAAAAATTAACAAGCTCACACGAACACATTGACACTGACTGAAACATTAAAAGATACATCGAAACAAACTGACCTGAATTTATCATGTGCACCAATCCCGATGTCATAACCATATATGTACACTATTGGACTTTCTTGCTTTTTTGCACTTTTTCATTTGAATATCCTGAAATACTAACTGGTAGTGGTGTACACTGGAAACCCCGCATCAGCTACAAAACAGCATCTGCTAAAGAACCTCCCAGTTAAACAAAAATGCCCACTGTTTGTGACAGCCTTGTTATTTGAAGAGACTATCCAAGCAAACCAGCGCCGGGATTGGGCAATGCCTCTCCACAGTCTGCAAACCATCAGGAATGTGATTCGTCTTGCAGGTAAAATCAACAGGATCAAGTTTGACAAGAAGGAGGCAGCAAATGAGCTGACTAACGTTCACCAGCCTCGTCTCGAACCCGTGCAGGATGTGGATCAATACCCTGTGAGTTTGTGTGTCAGTGTCTCATGAGGTAGTCATGCACATTTGCTAAGTTAGCAGCTATCCCCGAAAAGTAAACACACAATTAGCATTAGCAACAGACAGACAAAACACCAATAATGTTCTATTGCATGTATGCCTGGATGAAATCTTGCATCTGTCATGGGGATCCCTGCAAAGAGAGCAAGATACAATTTTGGAGGTCATTAACCACGCATTTGACGATAGAGGACAAGTAGATAAACAGTGTCAAGGCAAGAAGACATTCGTGAATTTAGACACGGTCCTAAATGCTGAGGAGGAACTAATGGATATTGTTGGCGAGGAAAGAGAATGCTATCTGTCAGATGAAGATACTGGACCAGCGAAGAGTGAGGAAGAAAGTTGTCAGTGGAAGACACAGTTACAGAAACAGGCAATTCAATCCATTGCTTTACGCTTTGCCATTTAATTAGATGATGGTTTCTAATCATTCTCAACTTTACTTTCCTGCCTTTTCCACATAATCCTAAAATTTACAATGTTTTGCTCATTGTTATCAAAGGGAATGTTTCAGTCTTAGACCATTTTTAAACCTATCTTATTACATAATACAAGACCCAACCCAGACTGATCTCTGTTTGGAAACATAACATGTTATTCTCAGAAATGTTGAAAGCATATTCTATGTATTTTCCCTTCAGACTATGTCAGGCAATCTGAACTTCCTGACTCACATGAATATTAAAGTTACCAAGACGTATGTTACGTGCCTGCAGTATCTACCGACTTAACTCTCCTCGACAATGCAACTACAGTAATGCGAACTTTATATCACTACTGGCAGTGTCCTCATCCCCTTGTTATTCCTTATTGCTACCCATATGGCTTCTGTACCGTCCCATCCAAAATTCCTTCTTGCTTTCTGCTTTATATATCCGATGCTTCAATACTACCCCACCAAACTTTTCTTTGTACTTGTCCGTTCCAAGAAGCCAAAGAAGAAACTTAATTTGCCAGGTTTGATCTTCTTGTCCCTGTTATATAGGCTATAAAGTCAATCCGTTAGCTTGTGTCGTTGAATCATCCATTTTGCTCTGAATGCTGCACATATTCGAGGAAATAACGATCGATGTGGCCTTCTTACCATTTCTTTCCAATGTTACCTCACGTACCTTTGCATATTCTGTCCCACCTTGTCCCACTCGGAGTTCTTTTCGTCTGTTCACAAATATGTTATTGCGATTGATTGCCTGTTACAACCATTTTCAACATTTCTGGCACCGTTTCTTTGCTCCTTCAACTTTGGTGTTACTGAAAACAGTAATGTTGAGAGACTGAGACTCCTCTGCAGTCAGGCTGTCCCCACTCTGCACATTCATGAAGCAGGGCGACAAGTAACCATCCATGTTCGAGTTATTTTTTATCCAAAGGGCTGACCCGCTTCTCATACATCGCCATTGGCCCCTCTCCGTAAAGTACTGCACCCAGTTGCTTTGTAAGCTTGCAGTGTCTCTTTCAAGCACTTCCTTTCTTTCAGTTTCTACAGAGTGTAGAGTGTTGATTAATTGAGAAGCGCATAAATTGGAGGAAGGCAAATTTCAATCTCATTCGAGGATCTGACAAACAGACTGGCAGCAGCTGCTTGCAGTAAGTCTATTTTTGCAAAGTCTTAATCATTTAAAGTAGGCGAAAGTGCGCACTGCAGAAACTGGAGATCAGAGGAGAACATTTTGACGCTAGAAAAGAACAGACAGTAAGGCAGTATCCTAACAACAGGAGAATCGATGTTTTCAGCTTCAGCTCTTCCTGATGAAGAGCTCACACTCCAAACCTCGATTTTCCTGATCCTCAGATGCTGCCTGACCAGCTGTGCTTTTCCAGCAATACGATCTCTTAAAGGTACTATTATGACAATTCATGGCATATGTTTTCTTCTGAATGAAGAGGAAGGTCGACAAACACAGGTTGTCCTGGAGGACAAGAAATTCTGAGACGAGTGTGTGATGCTGGGAAAGCACTGCAGGTCACGCAGCAAACGTGAAGCAGGAGAATCAATGGTTCACGCAATTCCCTTAATCTGGAATGAAGATTCTGGACTGGGTGGCTGACTTATAAATAGAAGGTGAAGGGATGGGATTGAGGAGAATGTCGCTTAGACTGCACCGGACAGATGAAGGTTGAGCAGGAGGTGTGTGGTGAGAGTGGAGAGTGGAGTGGATAGATGGAAAAGACGATGAACAGGTCAAGAGGACGATACTGAAATGGAACTTTGTTACTGGGATAAGGTGAGTGGGTAGGGGAAACGAGGAAACTGGTGATATCCACATTAATTACGTGTCGTTGCAATGTCCCAAGGCAGAAGATGCGATGTTCCTCTGCCGTTTACAACACCTAAAACAGGCCACACCTTGATGGAAATACTTCCCTCTCTCCGCCTCTCAGTTTCGGAGAGATCATACCCTCCATTACTCCCTTCTCAGATCCACGTCCCTTACCAGCCCACACCCCGCTCCCAGGCTCATTCCCGGCCACCAAAAAAGGGAAAAATCTGCACCCACATTTCTCCCCTTATATCCGTCCAAGGCCCCAAAGGAACCCTCCGCATCTGAAACAATTTTCCTTGTATTTCCCCCTATGTTATCTAACGTTGAATCTCATGTAGTCTCTTCTACATCATGGAGCCAGGACATGAACTTGCGAAAGATTTCAGAGAATATCTCTGGGACATCCACACCAACCAGACCCATAGCCACGTGATTGAATGTTTTGACTCCCCCTCCCACTCCACCAAGAACATGCAGATCCTGGGCCTCCTCCATCACCACACCCTGATCATCCAATGCCTGGAGGAAGAACTCCTCATCTCCCGCCTTGAGACCCTGCGACCATGCGTGATTGATGTGCATTTAACAAATTCTTTATTTCCCTTCCGCCCACGTTATCGAGATCCCAAGTCTCCAACTCAGCATTTCTCCCGTGACCTGTTCATCATCTTTCCCAACTATCTGCTCCACTCTCCTTTCTCACCTTTCACCTTCTCACCATCTTTACCTTCCCACTGCATTCTCTGCGATCTTATAACCCGGCACCCATCCCCTTCAATTTTTCCCCCAACCCCTTCCCTCATCCACAAGTCCTTTTACTGATGAAGGGTTGATGGCCGAAACGTAGATTGACCTACTCCCCAGATGCTGCATTTTCCAGCACCACTCTCTCGACTCTGACCTCCAGCATCTGCAGCCCTCAGTTTCTCCTAAGAGATTCTAAGAGTTTGATAAAGTAAACCGTGGAAGTACCAGTTCGATGTTATTAATCAAAAAACACGGGAGACCCTTCGGGAGTATATTAAAGCAATAGAGATGCTAAATAATGGCACCAGGAGGTCAAAAAAGGCCGTGAGATATTATTGGCAAGTAAGATTATGCAAAACACCACAGCATTTGGAAATTCGTAGGGATTACCAGGGAGCGATTGGGGCTTATTAGAGATAAATAAGTAATAAGTGCTGGAAACCAGAGGATGTGGGTGAGATCTTCAATGAATGAATCGCATCTACATTCAAAATGGAGGAAGACTTTGCAGATTAAAGTTTGAAACGAATGGTCAGGTTCAAGAGCATGATAAGATTAATGAGGAAGAGGCAGGAGACATGAAAGTGCAGAAATCCTCAGATCTGATTTGGTGGATGACATGTTACATGAGTGGAGATTTCTGGGCACCTTTGGGGATATTTAATACTTTGATATCCATGTTAACACATTGTCACTGATTCCATGCGATTTTAGCTTTTGTATCGGCTTGATATAGGCCACCTTGTCGAAAGCCTTATGAAATACCATGGAGACAATGTCTGCCACCACGCCCTCATCAATCAAATTTGCTGCTTTCTCAAAACAAATCAATCAAATCTTGATATACATCCCCATTCAAAGTCATGCTGCCTATCGCTAATAAGTTCATGTTTACACAGATGTGAAGAAATCTCAAATGCCACGTTCTCTGAGCACTATCACTCCTACTCCTAGATTACCATACTCCTACATTACCCTCTTGCGACACTCTACACTAGCTCAACACCAAGCTTGTCCCTAACATTGATCTGTATTCTCCTAATCCCCTGAAACCTAACTTTTTCCTCTGCAAATTTTTGACTGAGTCCTGTCCTGTCACCGCACTGTCCTTAGCTCCTCCAATGCAAATTCTTCGTGAATTCCCTACATTCTACATTGGGATCACTCCGAACTCACGTCTGGCTTCACCCATGCACCTTTCCCCTTCTCAAAAATGTTTGACAGGATTTCAGGAATTCTTTGGTGGCATAACGAGTAAAATTGACAAAGCAGTACTGATGGTGTACCGCACTGAGTTTCCAAAAGGCATTTGCTAAGGGTACATAAAAAGGGTGGGATACAAATTACGATCTCACAGTATTGCTAGATTTACTTGAATCGAGAACTGGTTAACACACAGATGACAGAGAATCGAGATTAATGGATCATTATTAGTTGGATCTTATCATTGCTGGAGTACCGCTTCAGTTGTTTACAATGTGAGTCACGTGCAAGGAGGAAGTAGACTGTTTCCACATCTAATTATTGTAGTAAGAACAGCTCTGACAGCATTTTGTTAACTATGCACTCGTGAACTGGAAGAAATCAGCATATGTTTCCTATCATGAGGTGTTTTTGAGAACTTAATGTTGAAATGCCTCATTGAACCGTGGCAGTTCATATCCTGTGCATAGACTCACAATGATTTAAGGGAGAAAATTCCAGGATGTTGATGGAACGACACTGAAGGACGGCTGATACATTTCCAATTCAGGATAATGGGTGAGTTGGTGAAAAACTAACAGGGTTCGTGAGATTATAAGAATATCAGAAATCTACATGTTGAAATTTATACGTTGAGGGCTTGTTCAGGCAAACACTGAGCCAACATTCGACGTTCTAAATCAATGCACCGCCAGAGAAATCATGCCTGATAGAGAATTGGGTGAGCTCCATGAAATACCAGATATCAGCTGAAAAGAGTAGTAGAAACTAAGATCAAAGAGGAACCAGTTACAACCAGGCTGAGGGTTGTGCATTAAAGAAGTATTGACCAGACATTTTGTATCTTTACTGTCTGAGTATGCACATGTTACACCTCCCAGCATGGCAACAGCGGATCTTGTTGGTGTGACCACTTTGGATGATTTGAAATCCACTGATAATTGCATTGATCAAACGCCACAGAACCTTGTGGAAGGTGAGGACAAGGGGCAGAAACAGACAACCCCTTTGTGAAGACTCGATAGAGTGCCAGAGAGAGACAGACAGACAGGCAGAGACCGTGAGATGAAGAGAATTCTCACAGTGTTTATCTCGTCAAGAGATCGAGCTGACCACAATCAAAATTCCGAATCACTTTATCCACCTTACCAAAAAGTGCTCTTGGGCAAAGTGTGTATAATACATAAATTGATCAAAATGTCTATGCCCAGAAAACAAGCGATTTTGAACATCTCAGTTAAACCTCCTCTCAATCGTCTTTTCTCCAGGGAGTCGGGTCCCAGCTTCTTCCATCGATCTTCATGGCTGAAATTTCTGAAATCTGATGCATTCAAGTACATCATTTCTGCAATGTCTTCAGTGTATTCGCACGTTTCCTTTAATATGGTGGTCATAACTGTAATCAATACTCCATCTAAGAACTCCCGTATATTCATCATTAAACCTATGAATTATCAAAGTTTATTGAAATACTTAATCATAGAAGGGAGATTTTAGGACAAGTTGAACTGAGTGCAAAGGATATTTACAAGGATATTGCCCGGGAGGAAGAGTTTCAGTAACTAAGAGAGATTGGATAGATTTCGCTAGTTTGCCTGAAAGCAGATGGGATTGAAAGATGATATGATTAAGATATATAAAGTCATGAAGGGCATAGACAGGAAGAAACTTTACTACTTGATGACGAGGTAAATGACTGGGGACATAAAGTTCAGAGATGGGGCACAAGGTTTCGAGTTGATGTGAAGAAGAACGTTTCTGAACAGCAAAGATTGAAGGGTTCTGAGCTCACTCTCTTTAACGGTGGCAGAAGCTAAAATCCTAAAACATTGAGGATTTATTTAAATGTGCATTTGAGATGCGAATACTTACAAGTTCAAGAGCTGCAAAAGAGGACTAGATTAGTTAAGCGCCTGTTTTTTTGACCAGCAGGGATGCAATAGGTTCAAACGTTATTGCTGTCCCTGATTTAAATCTCTCTGATTCTATATCTCTCTGTGTCGATGACTCTACGAATTGTTGATACATCGTCGGCCATCTTGGAAACGCATCAGAATACACAGGTAAATGACATGATGTGAACTGTAAATCTTGAAGGGGGTTCCACTTCTGCTTCACAACTAAATATATACACTTGTAAATGGATTACGTTGCATTCGATTTGAACAAAATATTTGCTCAAAATATTTGAACCAGTGATGTGTGACGCGGCACCGTGGTCCTTCTGGGAAACCTGTCAGTTACACATTGATGTGTGCAGAATGATCACTTCAATCATTTACTTCAGACAGTTTTCCGACAGGGCAAATTTACTGATCATGTCATGCAGAAAATGCATACGTCATTTTCAATCATTTCTAATATAGTCAATATGGTCGTTGATGTTCCTGGAAAGAGTTAACTTAGAAGATCATTCTGTTTCGCTTTATCGCTGTGTTATTGTTTCCTTATTGACAATTGTTGCTTTTGCATCTAAATAATGTTATCAATTCTCAGCTCAAAGTAGTTTTTATTTCATTCCCTTTACGTAAAGTGCATTTTTGTCTGTAGATTTCATGTTTTATTATTTACTAATTCGTGAATTTTGTTCAATATTGCGTGTATTCCTCTAGGTATGCATAACGACAATTGGAATGGATAATCTATCAATTTGAATACTGTTCATCAGCGATGTTTATTCAATGCAAACCGATCATGGCCTCTCTTCACCATGTGTTCATTCAAAGATCCGATTCTTGCAAAATACTGAATATATGTACCCAGCCATGGAGCTATACCACGCCAACCCACCATATGTTATGAGGTGTTTCTGTCACTGAACATTTGCACAGAGGCACAGTCACTCATGTGGTCGGGAAATAAAAATCATGTCTCTGAATAAATCATTGGACTGTTTACTCCATGCCAATCATTTTCTTTCATGTTTTGTGAATATAATAATTGACGAAGGGTTAGGATTTTCTTGGTGGTGGGATTTTTTTTTCTTTTAAATGGGATGAATGCCGTTAGTATAATAATGCATTTCCATTTATTATTATCTATTTCTCCAACCACGTCCAGAACTGTCACATCAAACTCGCCCATTTCCGTAATATCCACTTCTGTCACACCATGAGGTTCTGTTTGTTGGGCCTCTTAAGCTTCCGTGCAAATATCAGATTCTCTGTCCCAGTTTTGTACCTTAGTTTACAACGCGCTTTCATGCTGGAAAAATTCTGTACCTGCATCTCTATTGTTCTTTTGACTTCTCTATCACAATGATTACATTCTAAAGGCATAAATGTATCTATTTTTCCACGTTGACAACGTCTACTTCTACCAACACTTCTCTAGTTTCCTGTCATACCTTCATGCTAACAATTTGCATGTGTCTCTGTGTTTGTGTATCTCAGTTTTGTATTCATGGTAAATACCCATTTTCAAAATTCCCACTATTTATTCTCCTAAATTTTGAAGGGCTTGCCTTATTCTTGGTGGACTTGTTTCACATAAGCTATTCTCAGGTAACAATAATCTTCCTAGGCAAGATTTCCTGGGCATTCAGAGATCGTGCAGATTTCGCAATTTGCAACATTTATTTTCAGATATTCCATAGATATTTTGATGAAGAATTGATGCCTCTCAGGTTCCAGTGTCCGGGATATCGTCGTTCAGGTTTACAGGATTCTGAAGCGGGAGGGGGAGCAGACAGAAATCGTGGTACACATTGGCACCGATGACATAGCCAGGAAAGGGATTGAGAATCTGAAAAGTGACTATAGAGTCTTCACCTTCATTGAGCACAACCACTATTTGTAATTCTCTTCCACAGAGAGCAGCAGATGCTGAGTCGTTATCGTGTATTAAGGTTGAATTTGACAGAATTTGGATCTACAAGCGAATTAATCAATTGTTGTTGAGGTGGAGCCATCTGGAATGTGGAGGAGATCAATCTACTTTCATCGGGAGGTTCAATTGCCTCCATGATTCTCTGCTGCTTGTGGTTGGATGACATGGGAGGCCGTAAGCTGGCGTAGTGCTACTGTGAGAATTCATAATATGTTGCATGGTTGTTGCTAGACTAGCCACGACATCCCCTAAAATTAAGCTTGTTAATTATTCCCTTTCAATAATACTAATTACTCTCTGGGCCTTTTTCTCACTCCAAGCACTCCCACTTCAGTCCAAATTCCCGACCATATTTTGTTTAAGTGATTGGACTGCAGCATTTTTATTCGTAAAAGTACTCCTATCACCTTCCTCAAAATGCTCTCTTACGTTGAGATTTTAAAGATGTACTTAACCAGTATAATCTTAAAACATTTACTGCTCTCCTTTCAAACATTTTTAAGCAGAAATCAATGATATCCTCGTTTACCACATCTAAAGGATTTGTGTCAGTGATACTGGCCTGCAGCACACACCTCCTATGCTGCTTCACAGTGATACTAACCTGTAGCACGCTTCTCCCAGCCTTCTTAGTGATACTGATCTGCAGCTCACTCCTCCTAGACTGCTTCACAGCGATACTGAACAGTAGCGCACTCCTTCCCGCCTGCTCAGTGACACGGACCTGCAGCTCAGTCCTCCCAGCCTGCTCAGTGATACTGACGTGTAGCACACTCCTCCCAGCCTGCTCAGTGATACTGATCTGCAGCTCACTCCTCCCAGCCTACTCACTGATACTGACCTGTAGACCACTCCTACAGCCTGCTCCCTGATACTGACCTGCAGCACAGTCCTCGCAATCTGCTTCACAGTAATACTGACCTGCAGCTCACTCCTCCCAGACTGTTCAATGATACTGACCTGCAGCACAGTCCTCCCAGTCTGTTCAGTGATACTGACCTGCAGCTCACTCCTCCCAGCCTGCTCAGCGATACTGAACTGTAGCACACTCCTCCTAGCCTGCTCAGTGATACTGACCTGTAGCTCTCTCCTGCCAGCCTGCTCAGGGATACTGACGTGTAGCACACTCCTCCCAGCCTGCTCAGTGATACTGAACTGTAACACACTCCTCTCAGCCTGCTCAGTGACAGTGACCTGCAGCACACTCTTTCCAGCCTGTTCAGTGATACTGATTTGCAGCACACTCCTCCCAGCCTGTTCAGTGATATTGACTTGCTGCACACTCAGAAACATTGAGAATAGCTGCAGAAATCGGTCATTAGAGCCTGCACCATCACTCTGTACGAGAATGGCTGATCATTCAATTACAGTATCCACTTTTGCTTTCTCTCCATACCCGTTCATTCCTATTGCCACCGGGCCATTTCCAACTCTCTGAACATATATCTAATAACCTAGCCCTAATACCTTTCTGTGGTAGAGAATTCCACAAGTTCAGTGGCCACCCCCATTCCTCGAAATTCCAGTGAGCACAAGCCCATGATCCAGTCTTTCTTCATATGTCAGGCCTGCCATCCTTGGAATGACGTCTATTGACGTTTTGCTTGAGTCCCTCAATAGCGAGAATGTCCTTCCTCACATGAGGAGACCAAATGCTACACACAATACTCAAGGTGTGGCCTCCCAATAGCCGTGGATAATTGCGAGAAGACCTCCGTAGCCCTGTATTAAGACCTTTCGCTATGAAGGCCAGCACGCCATGAGCTTCCTAGTCACTTCATTAAAGAACTCGAACAAATTTATGAGGCATGATCTCCCATCCACAAAGCCATGCTGTCTGTTCCCAATCAAAACCTGTCTTATCAAATGCATGCACATCTTATCCCTCACAATCGTGTCAAGTAACTCACCCATCACAGGTGTTAGATTTACTAGTCTATAATTCTCAGTATCTTTGCGCCCTATAATTCCTAATTTTCTTTTTTTATATCTCACCATGAAATTAGAGAAAACATTGATGTATTATCTGCGCCATTCCGCTATTCTCTATGTCCCCAGGTTTGAAGGGAGGCTGATGATTTGGGGAGTCCTCTGAGTCTGAAAGTCCTGCGCTCCCCCAGGGCATGTACTGGAACGCTCCCCGAATTCCAGCCGCACCACGTGACCGCCGCTCGGGGATCCCGCGCGCTCACATTCGTCCTCCTCGCCGTTGTTCACCAACCGCCACGGTGGGGGTGCTCTCTCCTCAGAACTATAGTTCCCATTTGGCCCCGCGAACCGATCCTGCACGACACGAATCTCACCTGCCCTTACTGAGCAGGCACTGTCTACCAGAACCATGGGTAACGTAGTCCACACAGTGTGCTGCAAGAAGTGAGTGGCTGTGGAATGTTGTGTGGAGAGTGAAACTGTTGATGTCTAGACACTCATCTGACTTTTGCTGAGGACTGGAAAGACCTGCTTGAAAATGCTGGAGTTTGTGTTGGAGACCGAGCGGAACAGATGGTGAGAGGGTTCAGAGCTGAAGAAAGTTACTTTTTGTTGAGTATTTGAGCCCGTTCCTTCCCATGTTTGTCCCTGATCATTTCAGACAGCATTTCACTGTTTCGCTGTTTATCTCGGGAAGTGCTCCATCTCAGACTCAATTCATGACCCAGTTACTGTTTGTCATTTATGGGAATCACTTTAAAACGTCATCATCCATTTGAATTCCATTTTATTCCCAATTTGCTGGATGGTCTCCTACCGTGACATGACACATTTACTCCACTTCATGATGCAATGCTGGATCTGAAACAGGTCCATCCCCAGTCAGTGCACAATGTTGCTGTTCCAACAAACACTGACAAAAATATTCTGCAAACTAGGCTTCTTGCCACCGTGATTGACCTTGACGAGATGAAGATTGAATTTCCGCACAATTATTAACTTGTTTTTTTACAGATCCCAATGTTTTCCTGTTTGATTCAGTGTTTGATGGTGCAATGCCCTTAGACAGGCTTAAAACTGTTCTTAATTTGCCATTCCTGGCGCATCATCCTTCCAAGTTGCTTTCCTATTGATTGTATTTCATAACCTGAAGATAAATAATTGGTCGGTCTTGCTTTTGTTATCCCTAACTAAAGGTTCCTCCCTACTGCATTCCCATTCTGCCTGTCTGTCTGCAAAACTGCGTACTCTAGAATATTTATGTTCAACCTTTGTTTCACGTCATCCAAGTCTCCGTTGTGATTAGATCTGTCATTCAGTCATGTCCAGCTGTCTTATTACAGATATTTTCCAAATTCAAGGAGACAAAGTGTAATTTATATTTATAATAAGTTAACTTGTCTCTTCCTGTACATTTCAGCTTAGTTTCATGTTGTTCCCAAGATTCAGTCTTTCTCTTTGTTTTTGGAAATATCCACTTACCTGACCCCTCATCCCACCTCACATCTGTCAGTTTAATCTGCTATCCATAATCATATTCAAGTGATTGGCTAGGACACTGCTCCCAGCACTGTTCGAGAGAAATCCATCACAATGGGAAACCTCACTTTTCCTGAGTACTGATGCCAGTCCCCACTGAATCAAAATCACTTCTTCTGACAGTATTGTTTGGTTCTGAAATCTTCCTTCATGCTTCTCTGCATGTGATATTCATCGCTGTGTGGGTGAAGCTGCTGTCTCTGTCTGCCACTTTCTGTTGCAGCTGCTCTGAGGTCCTGGGCCCAGAGAATTCTCTACTCTCAAGAGATGAGCAGAAAGATGATGGAGCACAATGGAGCCAGGAATTTTCCAGATCTACGTGAGACTCAGTACCTTTCCATTTGTGTAATCCTCACAACGTCAGTTAATTTCTGAATCTGTTTATTTCTGTGTCTACTTAGCTGCTTGGAATTCTCAACTCTTGTTTCGTCCAACACCACATTGAGGACAATCAACCAGCCAGAAAGATGAAGGAGAGTGAGATCTACAGCCTTCAATAATTCCTGCAGGTATCTTCACTCACTTTGGATAAAGCAGGAGATGCATTAGATGGCTCAAAGCTATAGGCCCACAAACGTGACATAGCCAGAAAGCTGAAGTGGGAAAACAAAGGCTCCACTATCATCCTGTCAAGACAGGCCTGTCTTTATCACTACTTTACTGAGATTCATGAAGATAGCGCAGGCTGCAAATGATAACTGGGATATTCACACGCTGTTTTAATGAAGATAGCATTTAACAGGTGGAAGCAGGCCTCTTAGAGGAGACTGGTAATAAAGTTTGATATCTTTTTTACTCTATTCTGTTCTCTGTCTTCAACAGTATTTATGTCACGTCTTGTGACCCTGTCTGTTTCATCTTTCAATCCTCTTTTACAGTCCCAATCTTTGTAACCTCCTCCAGCCCCGACTGCGCTCTCTCTCTGCAGTTTGCGCCAGTCTCTAAAACATTTGCTATCTCAGCAATCTCATCCTCCATTCACTGCAATAGTAACTATCTTTCTCATATGCTCCAGTCTCTGCAACCTCCTACAACCTTTCTCATCTCACCCTCCTCCAATCCCTGCGACACTCCTTCCTCCCATCCGACAGCAACTCACTACGTCTGTAATCTCCCATCGTTAATACAAATGTCCCGAACTACTAAAGTTCCCAAACGTTACATTCTTCCCTCCATGTGTAACTTTGCCCAATCTCCACTACACTCACTATTCGTGTGACATCCTGAAGCCACTTTGACGCCCTCCATGTCTGTCAGCACATTCAGTCTCTACAATCTTCTCGACCTCTGACCTCCTTGTTGCTACAGTGCTCCCTATCTATACTTCCTCCAGTCATGTCTAGCCTTCCTCACGCTGTAATCTCCCGTAGCCATTAAAACTATCCATGTCCCTGTAACATTATCTTGATTTTTGCAATCACTTCCAGTCCCTACAGCTGTCTTTTTGTAACCTCCATCAGTCCGAAGAATAGTTGTTAACTCAGTCAACCTATCTATTGTCTACCACCCTCCATGTCACTAATCTCATCCAGTCTTGATAACTATCCCTATCTCTGTAATCATTTGCCACCTTCCTATTGCTGTAACCTTCTTTCACCCTTCCAATAAACACTAATTGATTAACCTGCTTCTATATTACATGTCTGCTTCGACTTCCTGTACCTGCATCCTGTGAATGCTGGAATGTTATCCAGTCTGTACCTTTGAATCTTATTGTTATACTGAATAGAAACAGGTCCTTCAACCCATTATGTACCTGCAGACAACCAGCAGCAAACTACATTAATATCATTTCCCTGCACTTGGTACATAGGTACTAAATTCTGGCATTTTAATTACCCACCCAGATGCTTCCTAATGTTGTGAGAGTGGCTACTCCCTCCTCAGGCAACACGTCCTATCTATCCATTATCCTCTGGATTAAAATAACTTCGCAAATCTCCTCCAACTCACCTGCTCCTCACCTTAACCTTCTGCCCTCTTTATATGACAGTTTGCAATGGGAAAGAGATTCTCATGATCTACTCTGTCTGTATCTCCATTAATTTTGGAAACATCAGTCAGATTCCTCGCTCAGCCTCCTCTACTCCAGCGAAGAAATCTCAGCCTATCAGTCACCTCTCATAACTGAACCTTTTCATCCAAGGCAACAACCTGATGAATCGCGTTTACACTCTCGCCAATGCAATCATGGTTTTCTGACCGTGTGGGAAACAGAACTGCGCACAGTATTCCAGATGTTGTCTCACCAATGCTTGAAGAAAAAGTCCTTACTCAGTCATTCCTGATAAGAGCACATGCTGGAAACGTTGACTCTCCTGCTCCACGGATGCTGCCTGACTTGCTGTGCTTTTCCAGCACCATACTCTCGACACATGATAATGAAGACAAGCATCCCAAATACCAGCTTTGTCAACCGTCTACCCCTACTGACCCCTTCACGGATCTATGGAACCGTCACTACGCTCCAGGAATTGAGTATTCATTGTGTATGCCCTTAATTTCTATTTGCCATTGTTCTGCCCAATTTACCAGGTGATCAGTATCAGACTGGGAGCATTCTCCTCACTGTCAACAGCACCACCTAGTTTTGCGTCATCTGCACACTTGTTAATTCCACCTGCTGCAATCACACAGATTCAGAGTAATACAGCACATTGAACATTCCCTAAATGTGGAGCTTCTTCTGGATCTGAACAGCCTTTGCAACTTCCTCTGTCCCATACAGTCCTCACTATCAAAATAATCTTCCTCTTTGAAGACAAATCTCCATAACTTGGTGACATCCTCAAGCTCCAGCAATCTTCCATAACCCCGTATACCTTACAGCCTCAAGTAACTTTTCTATCAATGTAGTCTCTCCAATCCTCACAATATCGATAAAGTCTCGACAACTTACTTATTCTCCTAAACTGTACTTATCTCTCCTACTTACCATATCCACGTAAAGTCTCCAGTCCCTTCAACCCTTTATTTCCGTAACCTCCTGCAGTTCATTCATTGCTGATTTTCTCCAGACTTAACGTCATTACTTATTTTGAAAACCTCCAACACCTCCTACAATTCTTCCGATCATCGAACTAAATCTCATCCCTAGCTACCTCTTTTTCTCTGTAAAGTCCTCTCAAGCGTACAGCCCTCCCCATCATCTGTGCAATCCTCCAATCTCTACAATCATGTGTATATCAATTCTCGTACAGAATCATAGAGTTGTACAGCATAGAAACAGATCGTCTGCTCCAACTCGTCCTCATCAACCAGGCATCCTTTTAAAGCTGATATATGCCGTCCTCAATTTCTCTAGTTATCCAACATTCCCTACACCTACCTACCAGCCATGCTCTTCATTCTAACAAGATTAAATTGCCTCTGGACTCTCGTTATCTCATTTCTGAATGCTTCCCATTTCCCAGCCATCATTTTACTTGCAAACATGTGCCCCAAACAAATTTTGGCTTTTACAGTCAAAATTGACCTTCCTCCAAATTAAAACTTTAACCTTTAAATTCGATCTATCCTTTTTCATCACTATTTTAAAACTAACAGAGTTTAACATGCAACTCTACAGAACCAACCTGCTTTTGAGCATACGAAAACATAAAAAGTATGCTATGAATAAAGAATAATTATGAAATACAAAAAAGAAGCCAGGTTCAGTGTGAGGCTATCGTTGCACGAAGGAACGCGAGGCTGTCAGAGACAGTCCTGCCGAGCACAACACTGGTTTGGTTGGGTGAAGCACCGTTCACAGAGTAGACTTGACCCGTTTGGCGATGTCCTTAGAATGGATTTTGTAGACTGCATTCAGCAATGATATTAGGCATCAAATTCTAATTTTGCCCCTCTCCCACTTCCGCTTGTTGATGAGGGTAATGGTACCATTTCTCATGGGATTCTCTCATGATACCTGTCAGAAGCAGACTGCCATACACCTCCAGCAATCAAAGGGGTAGAACATGAGTCATCCAAGTTTCCAAACAACATGGCCTTTTCCTTCTGTCGACTTTTCCTTGCTCCCTCAGCCAGTTCGAATACAATAGTGACAAATAAAACTCGGCCAGTAAGCCATCACTTCTGGTAGTTTTAATTTTTTCTAAGATCTCTAGGTCCCTCATCACCTCATCCAGAGATAACGGCTGGTCGAGCCTGTCCCGCGTACTGTTCTGTTTGTTACCCGTGCCATGTGCGAGCAAGCCAAGGAACGAGGAGAGAGTGGAGTTGAACACGGTGTTACAGGAATGGTGCGGGCGGGTTTGATTCATATATCTGGGTAATTGGGGCTGACTCTGGAGCAGGTGGGACGTCTAGAAACAGAGACGGTTTGAACTCATTCAGCAGGGGAATGGGAACCTGAATTGCCACTCCAGTGTACAGGAGATTGAGAGTAGTGAATTCATAAGCAAGGTTTCAAGGTTTCAGGAATATACCGGCAGGCAGGAAGCTGGTTTGAAATGTGTCTACTTCAATGGCAGGGAAGTCTGGAACAAGGTGGGTGAACTTGCAGCACAGGTTGGTACCTGGAGCATTGATGTTGTGACCTTTTCAGAGACATCGATAGAGGAAGGACAGTAATAGTTGTTACAGGTTCCAGGGTTTCAATGTTTCAGAAAGAACAAGGGAGGTGGGAAAAGTGTGGAAATGTGGCGTTGTTCGTCAAGGATAGTATTACGGTGGCAGAAAGAATGTTTGATGATGACTCATCTACTGAGGTTATATGAGCTGAGGTAGTTGGACTAAAGAAGTTGAATCTCTTGTCAAGGGGAAGAAGAGGCTTATGTAAAGATGAGACGTGAAGGCTCAGTCAGCGCGCTTAAAAGTTACAAGTTAGCCAGGAAATGTCTTTGGCAGGTCGGATGAAGCAAAATCCAAAGCTTCCTATATGTGTATCAGGAATACATGAATGATTAAAGTAAGATTAGGACAGGAGTGGGAAGTTGTGTGTAGAATCTGAGGAGGCAAGAGAGGCGCCAAATTAATATTTATCATCAGTATTCACACTGGAAAATGACAATGTTGTTGAGAATACTGGGATACAATCTATTAGAATCGATGGGATTGAGGTTCGTGAGGCGGAGGCGTTCACAATTCTGGAAAGTGTAAAAAATAGTTAAGTCCTGTGGCCCAGATGGGATTTATCCTAAGATTCTCTGGGAAGCTTGCAGGAACTGGATTAGACCCTCATGTCATCATTGTCTGTAGGAATAGTGCCAGAAGACGGGAGGATACCAAATGGTGTCCCCATGTCGAGGAAGGGGATTAGAGACTACCCTGGTAATTATAGACCAGTGAGCCTTACTTCGATTGTGGGTAAAGTGTCGGATAGGATTATAAGAAATAGGATTTATAATAACATAGAAAGGAATAATTTGATTAGGGATAGTCAACACGGTTTTGTGAAGGGTAAGTCGTGTCTCACGAATCTTATTACTTTCTTTGCGAAGGTTACCAAACAGGTGAATTATTTTGGGAGCACTGTTGTCTGTCATTTTTTATAAATGGCCTGGAAGGGTTAGTAAAATTGTGGATGACACTGAGGTTGTTAGAATTGTGGACAGTTCCAAAGGAAGTTGTGGGTTACAGAGGGACGTAGATAAGCTGCAGAGCTGGGCTGAGCTGTGGCGAATGGAGGTTAATGCGGAAAAGTGTGAACTGATTCACTTTGGAAGAAGTAACCGAAATACAGTGTACTGGACTAACGGTAAGATTGTTGGTAGTGCAGATGAATAGGGAAATGTCGCTGTCCATGTGCACAAAACCCTGAAGGTTGCCACCAATGTTGACAGGGTTGTTAAGAATGCACATGCTGTTTTAGGTTTTATTGGGAGAGGCATTAACTGTCCGAACCATGAGGTCACGTTGTAGATGCAGAAAACTCTGGTGCCGCTCGCTCTTGGAGTATTGCACACAGTTCTGGTCACTGCATTTTAGGAAGGATGATGAAACATTGGAAAGGGTCCAGAGGAGGTTTACCTTGTCTGGAGGGAATGTCTTAGGAGGAAATATTTAGGGACTTGAGGTTGTTTTCTTTAGCTAGAGAAGATTGAGAGTTGATTAATTGAGACATACAAGATCATCGCAGGATTGAAGAGTCAACACGTGAGAGCCTCATTTCTCGGATGGTATAGTTAGCACGAGGGGACATAGATTTAAGTTGAGGGGTGATAGATGTAAGACAGATGTCAGAGGTAGTTTCTTTACTCAGGTGATTGTAAAGGCGTGGGACACACTGCCTGCAATAGTATAGACCCGCCAGCTTTAAAGGCATTTAAATGGTGATTGGATAAATATATGGATCATCATGGAATAGTGCAGGTTAACTGGGGTTCACATTGGCTTCACTGGTTGCTGTGATATCAAGGGCCAAAGTCCCTGTATTGTTCTGTAACAGTATGGGAGAGAAGAACAACAACCAGAAGGCCTCGCTGTCTGTGGGCTTCAGATCATGCAGACTGACATAAAGATGATTTGCTGACCATCAGCATGTCAGAATGAGATGGCGTTACCAAGACATCATCTTCCTTCCGACTGTTCAACACAGAGCTTTACATGTGCAACTTCTGGAAGAAGCACGTCTCATCTTGCTGCAGGATCCGGACCCTGAACCTGAAGAAGTGCTTGCTTGCCTCTGAGGCAGACAGCAAGGCTTGCTGCCTCTTCACCTCCTGGAGATCCTCTGTGAAATCAAACGCCATTGTCCGTTGCAGGAATAAGTTCGTCATGGTCTGTAGCATTTGGATAATTTTGCCGTGTGCTCTCCCTCTCTCCCCTTCTGAACACTGAGTGCTTCCCTCCTGTCTGATGGAGACTTGTAGAGAGTTTCACGATTCTCAAACCTGTATATTCTCTTTTGAGCTCATCAATGTTTTCTGCGTTTAACAGTTTCACATTCAGCTGCAACATTCCCTTGACAACCCGCTGGTGATCCTGTAGGTGACAGTCGGCCAGCAGGAGTCAGTGTTAAGAGAATAACACAAATTTGACATCAATGGATCTGACCGCAAAAACGTATGGGTCACAAACAGAAAATCTATCCTACATTGGATAGACCCATCTGGCTGCGACCAGGTGTACCTATGCTGTGCTCCATCTGCAGGGGCTGCTGAAGATATCGTGCAGCTTGGTGAATTTAACCGTTTCCATCAGGAATTTTCTGGGGGATCCAGTTCACTGTCAGCTCATCCGGATCGTCCATCCACACCTATGTAACAGTGGAACCCTCGAGCCAGATTCACGGAATCCCTACAATGTAGACCCAGGCCAATTGACCCATCATGTCAACAGTGACCATCTGAAGACCATCTCGTCAGGACCGACCCGTTCTGTTCCTCTACGTTTCCCCAGTGGGAGCTGCTGCAAAACTGAAAGCCTTTCACTGCTTATCACTGGAGTGTTCGCATACGCTTGGCGGTATGTGCACCACTCCCAGTAACAATACGGTGAGTGTAAAGTATCTCACAGTGAGCCTAGCATTACCCATGCTCCTGTTAATAACTATGTACTTACTGTGAGCAGTGCTGCTGGCCTCATTTATATCCTTCCCAATATATTCACGGTTACAGCAAACAGTTCCACAGTGACTCACAGGTACACACATATCGGTGGCTGTGCAATAACTGTGAACATACCGGCCTCAGCTAAACACCTCCCAGTAACTGTATGTTCAGTTTACACAATCTCAAAGTGTGCCTGGCCTCGTCTCCATATCGGCCAATATCTAAACGGTGACTGTAACAAATCTCACAATTAGCCTGCCCGCATCTGCACAACATCCAGTAACTATATCATGGCAGTAAACAGTGTTACAGTGAGCCTGATTGATTCATACCCCGACCAGTAACTCCCCAACGTCGGTGGCTTGTTTCACAGTCAACCTGGCCTGACCTTCTCTTCCTGTGAGTGAATCCTTTTTTTTCATCTTCCAATTAGCCCCTGTATTTGGGAATGCAGCCAGACTCCCTCCCACCCCCCACCACCCCAGGCCGCACTTTTGGAGAATCCCCATCATGGATACTGCCATTACTTCTCCAGCTTGTTCATGTTTCTTCACAAAACAGGAAGACGACTTGTCAACAGCAGTAAGTGGCTGGTTAATGAGATAAATCGTACATCTGAATGCAGATTGCTGTTCAATGGTGAAATTAACTTTATTTTACATGTATTGAACAGAAGCATGCAAATGCGATGTTTGAGAAGATTTATAACTCAGGTTGAGGTTCAGATTGAGGGTTTGCTTGCTAAGCTGGCAGTTTGGTTCTCATACGTTTTGTCACCATGCGAGATACCATCATCAGTGAGTCTCCGGTGAAGCACTGTTGTCATTCCCCTCTGTCTACTTAAATGTCTGGGTCAGTTAAAAAGCAGGAAAAAATGTATAATTATGCATGTTATGAATACAACAACGCAATGAAACTATATCTGTTTTTCAATCAATTCCAATAAACAACATTGGACAGAGGACATTTGGAAATGATATAGAAACTGCGCAGAGCTCAATGGCTTAAAGATGATAACAAATCAAGATGGAGGAAACTGAAGACATGTTCTGTACCGAAACCCTTAAACCATATCACAAATGGAATGTTTCATCCATACAAATAAACCTGACTTCGTCATTCTTTGGTCTCCTTCCCATTCAATATTTCTCCACTCTCTGGGCCACCCCAACATGGAGCTCCCTTTCCCTCCTCAATATGGCCAAATGCCTTATCTTTCTCTTGCTATGTCGCTATTTCTCTTTAGTGAGTGCATGATTTCCAGGGGATACTCCTATGGTTGTGACCAGATCAGCCAGCTGAATGTTATAGAATATGAGTTCTCTGATTGAGACGAGGAAGTAGGGAAAGCCATCAGGAACGTGAATCAATCAGGGAACCCTGGCTGACAATAATAAAGAGGAGTGTCAGAGAATCTGACGTTCTGATAGCTGAATATAGCATGACTTCGAGTTGACCATCAGCCTCAGGGTAGTTATTTCACACACGTGTCCAATGATATTTGAACGTTATTGCATACGCTTTCCATTGTTGTCAAGCATCTCTGTGCACAGTGGAATATGAATGATAAGGTGAACGTGGGAGAAATTTTGGTTTACATTTGCAGAAGTGTTGATAGAATGGAAAAAGATTTTATGAATGGGATTGATTTTGACTTTGAGGGATGCTTGAATTTATTGAGTTGATGATGGACTGTTTATCCGCAATGACATTTTGTCTGATTACTTGAATGATAAATAGAAGTGGTATCATTGGTAAATTCTGAATATTCTCCTGATTTAAAATGTGGTAGAGGTATTAGAATAGGGATAACCAACTGACACAGAAATTTCCAGATGCCTTAATATGTTTGTTGAATCCTTGGTATCTGCTAAAAGAGGGAGATAAAGAGAACCTGAGAGGTGAGTGAGATGACTTAGTAAACAGTACAACGTTGCCTGTGTGTGTGGGATTTGGACTTTCTGTTCAAAACTCACTCCGATGTATTTCACTCTCTCCATTATTTTGGGGTCAGTGCTTGCTATCGATTTTACTCTTCGTGATGTGAACCCAGGAAATCTGGTAATAGTTCTCCTGGAAGTTCATTTCTCAGGGAGTAATAAAATCCTGGGTATTTGAGAATTATTTCCCACAGCTACAGAGCGCTCCCTTTACCTGTTGAGTCCTCTCCATTTATTTCAGACAGCTCCAGGCAACTAGGCTCCGATTTGACCTCAGATTGAGCGTAGCCCTAAGCTTACAGAGCTGGTCAGGTAAGATCTGTTTACCTGACACTTACTGAATGGTATGGTTATCCAGAACAGCTGCATCTGACATGGGGATTGTGAGCAACACCAACAGGACCAGGCAGTGTGACCTCATTTTCAGCTTTGTCAGCATCCTTGAATCGCACCGTAGGGAACACACAAGAAAAACTGGAAAGGATGAACAAAAACAACTTGTTCAATTCATAACTACATTGGCGAGACAGTGAAAGAGGTGCAGCGATACACATGTCAGTAAACAGAAAATGTCTCTCTATCGTCCTCGGTGGCGCTTGCCCATCAATTAAGCAGAAGCTCTGGTTATCTCGCATGGGCGTGAGTTTCAATTGGAGATTAGCGTTTCGTTCAGGAGTTATAGGATCTAGCAAACCTTTCCGAATAGGTGCAATAGGCCCACGGCTCTCTTGGGAATAGTTAGAGGAGAGGTGTACTCAGATCCAAGCACAACAGGACCTTGAAAATGTCTACAACAATGTGCACTTACACAGTACCTTTAAAGGATTGACACGTCCCATGGGATATTGCACAGGTTCCCAATATGACACACTGATCACAAACTGACACTGGTGTAGATCCAGTTATTCACAACATGTATCAGCAATTTGGACGGGTGAGACAAATGTAAAATATCCAGGTTTGATGATTATTTGTGACCGACTCAGAGGAAGTCAGGAGGCTTTGGAAGGATATCAACAAGTTAAGAAAATTGTTAAACCCATGGAAGGGGCAAATGTGAAATTGCCTTAGCCTGTAGGGAGTAAGGGACAGAATTGCCGAAAATTATTCAAATAGTGATGGAATGGGGAAATATTGGCATAGAGACATAGAGTTGTACAATCAGTCCATGCCAACCAGATATCCCAACTCAAACCTCATCCCACCTGCCAGCAGCCGGCCCATAACCCTCCAAGCCCTTCCTACTCGTGTACCCATCCAGATGCTTTTTAAGTGTTGGAATTGTACCAGCCTCCACCACTTCCTCTGGCAGCTCATTCCATGTACGTACCACCTATGCGTGAAAGAGTTGCCCATGAGGTCTCTTTTATATCGTTCCCACTCCTTTCCCCAAACCTTAATAAGGAGAGAAGGGGCAGGCTGGGATATTTATTTATTGCAGCACAGGAGGTTGAGGGGTGACATTATAAATCAGGAAGAACGTAGATGAGGTGAATAGCAAAGGTAAATTCCCTCGGGAAGGGGAGTATAAGACTAGAGGGCAAAGTGTTTAGGTGAGAGGGGAGAGATTTAAAAGGGAGCTGCGTGCTACATTTTTACACAGAGAGTGGTTCATGTGTGAATTGAGCAACCAGAGGAAGAGGGAGAGTCAGGTACAGTAACAACATTGAAATGAACTTTAGACAGATGCATGAATAGGAAAGATTCAGAGCGATATGGACCACATGCAGCGAAATGGAACTAGTTTACTTTGGGGAACCTGATGAAAATGCACAGGCTGCACCGAAGTGGGAAACAGGAATAGAGGGAGAGACACAACGGGAGAGACACAACGAGAGAGACATTGAGAGAGAAAGGGAGAGTTACAGAGACAGAGACACAGAAAGGCAGAGATAGAGTGTGTTTGTGTGTGCGAGATAGACAGGGTGAGCTGGAGATACTGAGAAGGATAGACATCGAGAGAGATAATGAGATGGAGAGAGCAAGTCAGAGGCAGAGTAGAAACAGAGATACACAAGAAGAGAGAGATAGCGAGAGAGCCATGGGGGCGGGGAAGCAAGAAAGAGAAACAGAGAGAAGCAGTGAGAGAACGAGAGACAACATGTGTGTGAAAGAGCAATACTGTGAGGGAGAAAGCAAGACAGTCTGATAGAGGGGAATTGACAGATACAGTGAGAGACACAAAAAGAGAGAAAGTGGGAGACAGTGACAGAGTGGGAGAGAGAGACTGTGGGATTGAGAAATACAGTAGGGGAGAGAGAGGGAGAGGGAGAATGAGGGAGTGAGAGTCAGTTAGACCGAGAGAGGGGGAGAGGTACTGCGACAGAAAGAGAGAGAGGCAGAGTCAGTGACAGAGAGAGATAGAGACAGAAAGAACGAGAGAGAGACACACAATGAGAGAGACATAGGGAAAGAATGAGAAAGATGGAAAGAGAGATCGATAGTGAGAGAGAGAGAGAGTGTGGGTATAAGGGAGGCAGTTCAAGATAGAGGGAGATAATGGACAGAGATACTGTGAAGGACAGAAAAAGAAAACGTAAGAGAGACTGAAGAATTCAGAAACAGAGAGTCGACAGAGAGAGAGAGAGAGACAAGGTAGCGGGGATGGGGGGAAATTAGCAAGTAAAAGGAACAGAGACAGACCCAGTGAGAGAGAGAGAGAGAGAGAGAGAGAGAGAGAGAGAACGAGAGTCCTTGAGGAAGACAAGACAGTAAGAGAGAAAAGAATAATGACAGAGACAGTGAGAGAGACAGAGGGAGACACAGAGGAAGAGAGACAGTGGAAGAGAGAGACAAGTGTGCGAAAGAGGGAGACTTTCCAGCTGACATCTCGCAAGTGGTCAACCTGACAGTGAAGCATTGCCTCACCACTGTTCCTGATAATGCCACAGTCGGTATACTCTGTAGTTTGGGTACAAAGAACAAAGAACAACGAAAATGTACAGCCCAGGAACAGGTTCTTCGGCCCTCCAAGCCTCACCCGATACAGATCTACTGTCTAAACCTTGGGCAACAGTTGAAAGACCATTTTCTGAGCATTAATAAAGACGCGATTTTATGAATATTGTAGACAATATTGTATTATGTTGCACACTTGATGATGTGTCACAAAAACAACGTCCGTGCGGTCATGTTTCATGTATCAAAATACCAAATGAATGTAGACATACCATTACCTGAGTGAAGCTACCAGACAAGTGAAGTCTTATGAAGTGCTTGGAAAGCACAGAGATTGGTATTCAATTGTACGCAGTGCTGAAGGGTTTTAAGATATACATGAAACCAATTTCCAAGTGCGGTTGTAGAAAAGGAATGCAATTATTATGAAGATAGATTGAATCAGCTGGGGCGGTGGTCCTTGGCTGTAAAAGGGCCGATAGGTCATGCAACATATGTTTTAGAAACCCATGGTTTCGCTCGACAGAGCTGACAGCGAAAAGCAGTTGCTGCATACATTGGGAAAGGAATGATTAAGCACGCATTCACAGTGATTTGCAGAATAAGCAAAACTTTGACTCATTCAACATTTCCAATGCACCACTAGATGGCTGCGTCAACCAAGGCTTCTGGAATGATATTCAGCTGCAGTTGACCATCTCACAGAACAAAAGTCATTATTATTTAGAGCTGGGGCAATTTCCATTCAGGAGATGAAAAGTCATGCAAACGATTGATTGTGCCATGTGGAAAGACATTCGATTTGGAGTTGTGTACACAGTGACAGTCAAAGACTCTAAATGCCTGAACGGTGCCAGGAAATCCTGTCACTTGCAACCTACTAGAATTTATTTCAATTGATGAAACAAGGTGGAACATTAACCTCTTACTTCAGGGAATTCTGTTCAATGTCCAATCAAATCAAAGCTCAGGAGTACGTTTGATCAGTCACGGCTAATGATAGTCAAAAGGTCATACAGCACATCGGTCTAACCCGTCCATATCGAACATAATCCCAAACGAAACTGGTCTCACCTGTCAGCTGCTGGCCCGTATCTCACCTGATCATGCTGTTGCCTGAGCGCCTTCTCATTGTTATAACAGTGCACACATCTTCCATTACTTCATTCCACAGGCAAACGAACGTCTCTGTTAAAAAGCGTCTCATGTCTTCTTTTTAAAATGTTTCTCTTTCCATCAAAAGAACATGCTGCTTGGTCTAAAAATCGCCCACCCTGTGGAAAAGTGATGTTGCATTAATTTATCTGTAACCTCATTATTCTATCAATAATGTCATTTCTCAACTTCCTACCCACTATGAAAAAGTTCCAGCCTAAACAGACCTACTTTACAACTAAAAATTTCCAGAGCTGGTTCAATCCTGATAACTCTTTTCTAATCCCTCTCTATTTTCATAGTACCCTTCCTATAACAGGTGTAGTATTCAATTTCATCACGACATTCTAATGTTTTCCTTACTGAGGTGTCATAAAGTTATTTCTTGGTGTTTAATTTACAGTGTTGATGTAAGGGAATTCTTATCACACGGACGTATGAGAGATCAATTATGTACTCTGATGACACATCTTCATTGTGATTCAATTAGTATCCATCAGAATCTCTGAACAACGTGATCTGATTCATGAAATGCATATTTTGACCAAAATATAATCCGACAACCCATTACAAAATGTTCCTATTTGATGCCCCATACGCTTTGTAAGCCACCCCCTTCAAGGTTTTCTGTCAAACCTCGCAGCTTCCCTATCACAACAAACCACGTGTTTGTCATAGTGGAAATGTGACGAGGATCGAACAGACTAATCAACTCATTCATGATGAAGGGCTTATATCTGAAACATAGATTCACCTGCTCCTCGAATGCTGCCTGACTGGCTGTGCTTTTCTAGCGCCACACTCTTCAAAGCTGATCTCAAGCATCTGCAAGTCCTCACTTTCTCCAGACTAATTAGTTCGAAAATTGGATTGTTGTATATTTAATTATTGTAGATTTAATTCCAGAGAAATTCCAATAACCAGCATTGATCATCTTGAATCTTGCAAAGTTTGCACAGCTCGTGGCCATTTGTAACCAACTGGACATTCCCCAATGATGCTGAGCCCACAAACATGTTCAGTGAAACAAAAATGCCAGGGCAAAGAAGACTGAAATGAGGAGGAATTTATTTATTCATGACTGCATGCAACACAGTAAGATAGTCCATATCAGGAAAAGGAACAAAATGACTGAAAGTATCTTATTGTTATTTGGAAAAGCATTAAAAAAAGGGCAGGCTGCACCGTAACACGTCATATTTTGGTAAAATAATATCTGAAAACCTATGGTTATTACCAGTCTGATCCTGTCAGTGACAATGCTCCATTCCTGATGAAGGGCTTTTGCCCGAAACGTCGATTTTACTGCTCCTCGGATGCTGCCTGAACTGCTGTGCTCTTCAAGCACCACGAATCCAGAATGCGCCATTCAAAGCTGATTAGCAGCAACTTCAATTCAATTAAGATTTGAAATTAGTAAAGCATGCAACATTGACTGTCATCCATAAAACAGTAATTCCAAGACTGGGAATTATATTGGAATGAATGGCATTCTTCACCTACCCACTTTCTGCTGACAATGCTACAATAAAGCACATGCAAGCACGCAGCTTTAAATGGGTGACACCTTATTTGTAACATGTGCCTCCCTGATGTACATTCATTCACATTATTGAACGAGACTGGATCTTGTTCTCAGAAACTCAAGGAGTATTCGGTTGACCAGAACATCACAGTTCGCTTGGGCAACTTGAGCTTTGGTCAGTAATATCAGAACTTATCGCATTAAATATTTTGAAGCATTGCCACTTTACGAAAAACTGATCCAGTCTTTGATAATATTTAGTCTCCATACTTGACCAGACAGTTTTATTCCACACATTTGAATTAGTATTTACTGTGGCAATTATTTCCACAAAATCTCCGCTCAACTATTCTACTCAAATAAGAAAATTTGCAATTTTAACAAAAGGATATTTTACAATTAGTTTCAATTGCTCTCTGAACTTCGTTTGAGTCACGGCATAAATGCATGTGTTAGTGCAGCAACTGAGCTGCTGTAGCATGAATCCAATTTGTATTACAACATATGGTGGGAGAACACGAACATACCCTAAATTCCACATTCTGTTTACAATAGAGGACACCATTATTAAGGACCATAATAGTACAAAGTTCGCTGAAATAAGAAACAGTAGAACAATAGATTTCTTTCTGTTTTCCATTTCTGTGTCTCTGGGCCTGTCCTTACTGCTCTGGTCACGTAGTCTCCTACGAGCTTTGCTAGCCAGTAAAATATGTCTGACTGTGGAAATGTTTAATATCAGAATCAGTAGAAAAGGAACACCTGGTGTGAGAATGTGATGAATGAACTCGACTATAAGCCAGATCTTAGAAAATGCAACTCTAGCAGTGACATCACAAAACCAGGGAATATTAGCCAAAATATATTTATCTGTCAACACAAAATACCAAAATATATTCTTCAAACAACTAATCACAGCCACAGTTCCAAGTGGAACTGCCACCATGTTCTCTCGACAATATTTATTTTTCAGCTTTGGGCAACAAATGACCACAAATCGATCAAATGTGAAACAGACGGTGAACCAAACGGAACAGTCAGTGGCTGCATAAAGGATGACTGCATGGATATTGCACACAGGAATATTCATCATGAAAATAAACTCCTCCCTATGAACAATAGGAATATGCCTTAATATTAGATCGAAGATAACAACCAGCAGATCTGCCACTGCCATGGCGACGAGTAGTGGGTTATATATTTGGAGAGACCACACTTCCTCCGAGATAAGATGAAAATCGCCAGTATGTTTACTGTGAGGAAATGAAATTCAACAGGAAGATGCGTGTAAGAATCGTGTTAAATATGCAATTTTCATTCACTACTTTGTGAGTTATTTCATGTTGTTCAACACTTTTATTATGCATTGAATTTGCAAGAAATCTCTGAAAGCATTAAATTTAATCATGCAACCAATTGACTAGTACCTCTAACTTATCTGAAATGTCCAACACTTTGGACAGATGTGCACAAATATTTCAAATTCGAACTTCGAGGTTTGCAGATGATAGAGATTTTGATATACAATCGACAAAGATGACATAAATTTGCTTCAGCTCTTTGTCGCTGACATAAAATTGAAAGATTGACATTAAATGCTGACATTAAATAGATGCTGACATTTGATACCACGATGTGTGACTTATCTCTCTTGGAGGAATAAAGAGTAGGGACATTAGCATCATTTGTTCTCCAAACAAGTGTCAGGATAGAAGAGCACAGGTGCGCTTAATCCTCTAACATTTCAAGTCACATTAATTAGTTCAGTAAATGTGCTCATGACCTGTAATGAATCGGATGAGGGTGAGCCCTCAAAACCAGGGTTGTTATACTGAAAATTCCAAAATGGTCAAAATTTTGTGTCCAATTGACATGATTGCATTTTACATTAGAAACGAAATCTCTCAGAATAACACAAGGGTTTAGAGAATTCAAGAAATGTTGCATTTTTGAAATGGTTTTCGAAACCACAACATATGCAAAATAAGACTCCCTCGACCTTTTTCAAGTTCCTTCCTATTTAAAGAGAAACTTGAAAATGCGATGAAAAGATATTGAATTTAATATTGAAATGGGGAAATCAGACGTGCTTCCAGAGTGTTTGCATTAAAGCCTTATGAAAAGCACTGCAACCAGAGCATAGGTGTCTGACTAAAAAAAAAACCTTCCAAATAATGTGGACTGAAGTTACACTGTAGTTTGTCAGCTGTTGAACTGCAATGTGGAAACACACGGAACTGAATCAGGAATGGACCATTCGGTCTCTGTTTTGGCATTAGATAGGGTCTTTACTGATCGGACTGTGGCATTTCCATTCATAATTTCCCCTCTACCTCCTAGCAACATGTGACTGAGTTGTTGCTTCAGAATCCATGGAGCTTCGCCTTACCTTGAAAGAAATAACACTGCGTCGAAAGTTGTTAGGAACAGTGAGTTTGAAATATCCTCGATACTCTGACACAAAATAGAACACCCTCGTTCCTTTATAAATTGCTAACTCCTTCATATTGCACCTTTTCACTTTGTTCTCATCATCACCTAGAATGAAACATCCGTTCAATATCCAATCAATCAAATCCATTTCAGCATCTTGCATCCTTCTGTCTGATTATCCCACGACCCTCTAATTTCTATGAAATTCTGATCCTTTCCGGGGATAAAGCTGGAATCAAAGTTGTCATCTTCCAAATATGTACAATGTTATTCAATGTTCTTCTGCTCCTCATCCGTTATTATAGTGTGTGCACAAGGAGTAGACCAGCTATAGTATTTCAGTGGAGTAAATCAAAAGAAAGATAAAATGACAAGTGGCAGATTCATAAAATTATGAATATCATTTCATCCTTCATTCTCCCTTCTGAATTCTTTATAAGATAACACAAAAGAGGAACAACAGTACGATGTTCAACTCTTCCCGCCTATTTTGCTGTTCTATAAGTTCATTGCCCTAATGAAATTCGTCACGTCCTCTTTTGTCCTTTCACCATAGCCCTTGCTTCCCCGACACGGAAGGAATCTACTTATTTCAACCTTCATGCCCAAAGCCTGTGCTCCGACAGTTCTCTCTGGCAAATTCTTCCAAAAACCCACAAATAGCTGAGAGAAGACAATCCTCCCCATCTCAATCTTGAAATATAGAACATAACACATAAACATTACAGCACATTACAGGCCCTCTGGTACTCCATGTTGAACGGACCTATGGATAAATCAGAAGCCTATCTATCCTCACTATTCAATTTTTGTACATACAATATCCATTTGAATGCAATTACAATTGGTGAGTCTACTATTGTTGCAGACAGTGCATTCCACGCCCGTACTACTATCTGAGTAAAGAAACTGCCTCTGTCATCTGTCCTATAGATATCAGCCCTCAGTGGAAAGCTATACCCCCTCTTGCTGGCTATCTTCATCGAAGGAAAAAAGGCTCTCACTATCTACGCTCTCTAACCTCTGATTAACTTAAATGTCTCAATTAAGTCACCTCTCAATCTTCTCTCTAAAGAAAAGAACCTCAAGTCCCACAGCCTTTACTCAGAAGACATTCTCTCCTTACCAGACAAGATTCTATAAAATCTCCTCTGAACCGTTTCCAGTGCTTCCACAACCTTCCAAAAATGTAGTGATCAGAACAGTGCACAATACATCAAGTGCGGCCGTACTGGAGATTTGTACACCTGCAGCATGACCTTGTGGCACTGAAATTCAATCCCTTTACCAATAAAAGTAAACACATCATATGCAATCTTAAAAAAAAACTATGAACCTCGGGTTTTCAAGGGTTTATGCATATGAAGATTGAGATCTCCCTGCCCATCTACACTACCAAGAATCTTACCATAAGCTCAGTACCTGTAACCTTTATTCCTGTTGCTCCCAAACACATCCTTGCGGTACATCACTGAACTCCAAGATGAGCCTTTTCCGTCAACCACCAGCCTCTGTCTTCTCTCAGCTACCGAATTTCTGATTCAATGATTGCTAAATCACCTTCAATCCCATGCTTCCCGATTTTGTGCAATAGCTTATCATGCGGAACCTTGTCAAACTGAAATCCAGATCATCCATATGAAATGCTTTACCATCGTCCAACTGTTCAGGTGCCACCTCAAAGAACTCAATGAGATTTGTGCGGCATGGCCTAACCTTCATAAAACGGTGTTGATTATGACGAATCAACTTATTCCTCTCTAGATGTTTATAAATCCTATCTCTTATATCCTTCCCCAACCAATACTTTACCCACAAACGAAGTAAGGCTCATTGGTCTATAATTTCCAGGATTGTCTCTACTCCCCTTCTTCAACAAGTGACAACATTTGTTATCCTCCAGTCTTCTGGCACCATTCCTGTAGACAATAACGACATAAAGATGAATTCAAAAGGCCCTACAATCGCCTCCTTGTTTTCCCATCAAATACTAGGATAAATACATTTCGGCCCAAGGAACGTATCAATGTTCACACTTTCCAGAATTGCTAACACTTCCTGCTTGTGGATTCCAATCCCATCTAGTCTAGTAGCCCATATCTTAGTATTTTCTTCCACAGAATTGCCTTTGTCCAGTGAGAATAATGATGAAATTGACTTAAGTCGGCTCTCTGTAATTCTGATAATGTGCTCACTGCTCCCAGAAATTCTCATGAAGTGGTAACATCCTCTCAGTACTTACATTGTTATGCCCTAAAGTTTGTTTGTGTTTCAACCAGATCATGTAGCAACACTGTGTGCCGATCTGGTAACCCTGTTAAAGGTAAGATATTATTGAACTAGAGAGTGTGCAGAAAAGATTTATCAGCAATTCAAGGGAATAAAGACTCTGACTTATGAAACTAAATCCGGGAACACTGTGACTGTTTTCACAGGTCGGAGCTAATGGGTGACCATATTATGTTTTTGTAAAATCGTGAGGGTCATCGATAAGGTGAATGATAAGGCCATTTTCCTTCGGGTGGGGGAGTTCAAAACGAGAGGCCGCATATTGAAGGTGAAGGAGAAGATTTATAAAAGTAAGAAGGGCAACTTGAAGAGAATTGTTCGTGTGTGAAGTGAACTGTCCGAGAAAATAATGTGTGTCGTTTAATATATTTGCATCATTTGTGAATCGGAAGGTTCTGGAGGAATATAGACCAAGCGCAGACAGATGGGCAGTTTAGGTTGAGAACATCGTAGGGCGGGATTGGTTGTACCACCGCAATCTCTTCAAGCTTTGCTCAGAAAACAATACCTCCTTGTCGGCAGTTTTGCTACTGAACGATCTCTGAACTGGCTCCAATAAAGCAATGATTTTCATTTAACAATTGGACAAAATCTGCCCCCATCAGCCCCTAGTGTAGTCACACTGACAAAATGTGGCATGCATCAGAGCCAGATTAACGTTGTAGCTCCAGACCATAGTTGAGCAAGTCTGTTTCCCTTTTCGCACAACTTTGAGGTCTAGATCCTGATAACACTAAAGAAATCCCTGTACTTTCATTGGGAAGTGCAGGCAGAATATGTTGGAACAAAAATGATGTCTTAATGACGACAATTGTAGATGCATTTGCTGTTAAGGTTTGACAGGAGGCTCGTAGAGAAGACAGAAGCATTTCCCACCAACATAACTACTTTACTTTATCAAACGATTCGCATCTCGATCCAAGGCAAACTCTGACAATGCCGTTTCATACAGTGATGTGTAATTTGTTGATTTCCTCTCCTGATAGGATAGAATTGAGATCTAATGAATAAAGTTTGAACCTGCAGGCAAGGAATGGACCATTCTTGTTGCAATATGGATGAGAGGTGATCGAGACTGAACCGTTTTCAGACTTCTGAAAACATTTCCTGAAGAAATACCTCATTATTTTTAGATTAGATTACTTACAGTGTGGAAACAAGCCCTTCGGCCCAACAAGTCCACACCGACCCGCCGAAGCGCAACCCACCCATACCCCTAACCTAACACTACGGGCAATTTAGCATGGCCAATTCACCTGACCCGCACATCTTTGGACTGTGGGAGGAAACCGGAGCACCCGGAGGAAACCCACGCAGACACGGGGAGAACGTGCAAACTCCACACAGTCTGTCACCTGAGTCGGGAATTGAACCTGGGTCTCAGGCGCTGTGAGGCAGCAGTGCTAACTACTGTGCCACCGTGCCACCCACTACGGGATTGTTTAATCGGTAATTTTCAGCACATTTTCACCTCAAAATTCTCTGATGCAGTGTGAAGTTAAGCATGTTTGGTTGTTCATACTACAAAAGTATGAGATATGCCTGAAGTAATTTTGATGTAAATACCAATAATCTTGAGCTGAAAATCCATCAAAGTGGAGCTGAGTGATTGCGTTCATGTATGTGTCATTCATGAGCCGCAATGACTTACTTGTTGATCTCCAACATTCATGACTAGGAATTTAGCAGTATTTGATAGGCACGAATGAATGTTTTCAAATATAGGACACTGTCAAAAGTGAAAAGCTTTGGAAGTCATGAGGAAGGGTCCTGCTCGAAACGTCGATTCCATTGTATCTTGATACTGCCTGACCTGTTTTGCCTTTTCAAGCGCCTGGCTTTTCAACTCTGATGCTTTGGAAGAGAATAGTATGACATGCTAAGCATAGACAGGAAAGTGCAGACCAGCACAGTAGGATGCACTACGATTTCCATTTCACTTTCTAATGAAAACAAATATCTGTAGGCTGTTCGCATGTTGGATTTTCGTAAATTAAAAAAAAACAATTTCAACTTTTGGGAAAGTAATCTACCTTGCTTAACTTTATAGCATCCATTCAACTTCAGAACGTTAATAATGTGCTGACCTTTCATAGAACATAGAACATTACAAGTTAGCACAGGCCTTTTAGACTTCGAGTTGCGCCAAACTGAAGATTTAATCTGAAGTGCATCTAACCAATGCTATTCTTTCTTCATCCATATGTTTATGCAATGAATATTTAAATGCCCGTCAAATTGGTGAATCTCCTTCTGTTGAAGGTAGGGCGTTCCATGCCCGTACTACTCTCTGAGTACAGCAACTACCTCTGACATCTATCCTATACCTATCCCCCTCAGTTCAAAAGATACGTCCCATCACGCTAGTCATCATCTTCCGAGGAAAAAGACTCTCCCAATACACCCTATTTCACACTCTGATTATCTTGTATGTCTCAATTAATTCATCTCTCAACCTTATTCTCTCTAAAGAAAACAGCATCAATGTCATCAGCCTTTCCCCATAAGATCTTCCCTCCATACCAGGCAACATCCTAATAAATTTCCTCTGAGACATTTCCTAAGCTTTCACATCCTTCCTATAATGAAGCGACCAGAAATGTATGCAATGCTCCAAGTGCAGCTACACCAGAGTTATTTTAAACGTGAAACATGATCTTGTGGCTCCAAAACGTAGTTCCTCTACCAATAAAACCAAACAAAACTTCTGCCTTCTTAAAGACCCTATTAACTTGGATAACCACTTTCAGTGTTCGATGTGTATTCACTCCAAGATCTCTCTGCTCACTGACACTACGAAGAATCGTAACATTCGCCCAGTAGTCTTTAATCCTGTTGCTCCTTCAAATGTGAGTCACCTTGCATTTTTTCTCATTAAACTCAATTTGCCACCACTCAGACCAGCTCTTCAGCTTATCTATGCCAGTCTGTAACCTGCAACATCATTCAGTACTATCCACAACTCCACTGCCCATAGTTCCATCCGCAAATTTACTAACCCATCCTTCTACCTCTCATCCAGGGCATTTGTAAAAATTATAAATCGCATTGAACACATAACAGAGTGTTGTGGCACATGATTCAGTAACTGAACTCCAGGATGAATATTTCCCATCAACCACCACCCTCTGTCTTCTTCCAGCTAGCCAATTTCTTATCCAATCCCCTAAATCACTTCCAATCCCATACCTCTGTATTTTGCACAATAGCCTACCATGGGGAACCTTATTAGACATTTACAGAAATCCATATACCCATTTTAACCACTTTACTCTCAACCATCTGTTTAGTCACCTTCTAAAAGAACGCAATAGTGTTTGTGAGTGACGACCTCGGCTTCACAATATCGTGTTGACTATCCCTAGTCGATTGAACGCTGCAGCTAGCAACTCAAATAAAGGACAATTAGGGGTGGAGAAGATTGATGGTCGACGCAGTGAATTAGACATTGTGAAAATGAGGACATGGGCAGGAAATATATTGGTAGTCTGAGAGTTTGCAGTTGAATTCCTTGGCCAACACCAAATGAAACTGCGCATATTGATGGCAGAGGTTATCCAGATACTGTGTAAGTGGTGATGTAAGCATGAGTCAGAAATCTGACGGGGAATCGGAACTCTACTCATATTTAATCTCAATGAAAAGTTTCTCTACAGACACCTCAGACATCACTACTAACCAGAGAGTGCACAGAATTCCTAGCTTCAAAAAGCGTTTCTTTTAGATTATTTCGACAGGACAAAAATGGAATGTCTCCCAATATTTGACTGCTTTGAAACATATTACGCAGAAACTATTCATGGGCAAGTTAGTTGAAGAGAATTCCGAAGATACAATATCGAACTTTAATGATAACTGTTTTTCACTCCTTCATCTACCGAATATTTCCAGACTTAGTTCCAGATTTGTTAATTTAAGCTTCCATGTTAATGGCATCGAGTCAGGGGATCACAGAGAGCTGCAACTCGTGTAAAATGCGCCAGTCATAGACAATCAAGAAACGAATTTGTTCCCATTTTTCCAGCAACTGATCCTTAGCCTTGTCTGCCTTATCATTGCACGTGCACATGGAAATCCTTCTTAAATGTTGTGCGATCCGTTCATACACTGGTATATCTCCTGTGAAACTTTAACAATGTTTTCACATCCACCATATAATGTGGACTCCCAAACTACAGGCAATGCTCTCACTTTAGCTGAACCAACATTTTAGACAGTTCTAATGTAACTCCCTGCTCTAAAAGTAAATGCTTCCAATAATGAGGCAAGTATACCCATATGCCTTCTTAAACACTTTATACACCTAAGAGCATGCTGGCCACTTGTTCCCTGTTTTGCTCAGTGCTTTATAGGTCGTAACGTTCATCATTTATCACGTTGCTTTGTTTGCCTTTCACATTTATAGAATGAATTTTCGGATGGATGCAGATGGATAGTGATAACAAACAGAACGGAAGGTTAGAATACACGAGCATTGCACTTTCTCGGTCAGCAGTGATTTCTACAGCTTCATAATTGGGTGTTGGAACTTTCAAAAAAGCTCAACAAACATGCTTTGTTAATTGAACACCTTGGTACAAACTCACCGGGAACACCAATAATTGCCAGGATGGGATAATAACATTTCTCAATAATTTTAGGCATTTGTTGAACCTGAGAACTTGCAGAATCGTTGTAATTCTCGCTTGAGAACTCCGAGTCCATTAATGTGAAATTCCAATTGAGATCCATTTATGATACAAACCACTGCAAATAAATGTGTCACAAAAATTGTCAGTTCCTTGTCAAATTGTATCTGCGTCAATCGACATAGGTCGACCCAGTTCAATCCCTGCTTATACTTGTAACTCACATTTTCTTCAGGAGAAACTCGAGTACAGTTTGAATGTGTCGAAGTGGCTTAAATATACGCGATCAGAAAATGAGTTGCAGCTCACTACGTCTCATTGCCTGAAAATATGACTCCTCTGTCTGAGGTTCATATTACTGGTTGTTTGAAGATTACTTATCCGCCTTTCGAGTATATTCCAAAAGTTCAATCGGGCATGTCAGCTTAGGCTCCAGAGGTATAATTATCTTCTCTCCACTGCCTTGCTGTGCCATCCAAATATTTTGTTCTCCGATCCCATAGTTCGAACATTGTAATATATTGCTTCCAAATTCCACCCTAACTGTTCCTGCTCCTATATACGCTCCCTCTTTCTGTGATGTCACTGAATTCCGATCTTCACAATAACATTAAAGCTTGAAGTTTTGAAAGGAGTCCCTTATCAACCCCAGTGAAAATGTCAAGTGACACAATCAGGGTACTCAGAGGCTGATTTTACTTCAGGCCATTGAACAAACATGTCGAGTTAACTCATGCCCAACCATTACTTAATCTACTATTACTTAATTTCCTACTTTCAGTACAACCTGTGAAAGACAATTATTGCAGAGAAAGCAAAATATGAATGATTCAATATAATCTTCAGAATAATTAAAGTTTCCCTTTGTGTGAGAGTAGTGTATTTGTAAAAGTAGAAAGCTCGAAAGTGAAATGAGATATATCAGATACGTAACTATTGCAATTTTGATAAAGTACTCGTACAAAGAGCCAATATCAAACAGGGGCCAAAACAATTAATACTTGCAATAATCAACAATGTAAAAAGAACAGGAGAGAATAAATAACCAACCATGTGGGCTTTTCCTGGAGGCTGGGTCTGAAAAACACAACTGGAGCTACTGATTACCTTGATGGAGAGCATTAATGAATGACAAGGTCCTAATAATACTCAGGCTATCCAACAAAAGAAGTTAGATGAATGCAGTAAGTCAACAATCCATTGTTCGAAGAGTGGTAGCACTGTGTCAATTCCTCCATAAGTATACTTGGAGAGCATCTACAAATGCAGACACAATCTTCGGTTCTGCCAGTGAACGCCAAAAAACTGAAACCCGACTGCAAATACTGACACACTCACTGTTAACAAGCATTCAATGAAGTACTGGAGTGAACAAACCATAGACATTTAATTTAGGTCAAATTGCCGGAGAAGTAAATCCAGAATTTCCTGCATGTCTGGGAATATTGAGGAGTGGAATGAAATGTAGAAACTAATCTCAAAGGTACAAAGGTGGCAAGATAACAAAGGGAGGCCCAAACACGTAATCAACGTGTGGAGAGATCTCACGGAATAAATTAGGAGAGCAAAAAAGCACCAGGAGTAAATGCTGGTGGATAAGAATAGGTACTCTCTGAAGATGACAGTGGAGTTGGAGGTCCTCTGCTCGACAGTCCCTTTCTCTTTACCTTACTTTTCTCTCTACTTCCAAACTTTTCTGTTCTTCTCACGCAACTGTCCCTGGAAAGTGGGTAGGGCCGTGTTTCACAGTAGTGTGCAGAAAGTGGGCCATATCCCACAGTGGAATGCAACAATTACGGGCTCACTCCAGTGGTGGAGCGGAACGGGCATGGACCAATTCCATTCGCGCAGCAGACTGAACACGGGTAGTGCTGAGCCAAAGAGCGAGCACGGGCTGAGCCCAGCAGCGGAGCAGAATGAGCAAAGGTTGAGCGCAGCCCCAGAACGAACATGGTCTGAGTCCTGCAGTGGAACAAACATGGGTGGAGACCTGTAGTGGAACAAACACAGACTGAAGCCTGCAGCAGCACAAACACGGGCCGAGTCCTGAAGTGGAACAAACACTCGCCTCGTCCTGAAGTGGAACAAACATGGGCTGAGTCCTGCAGTGGAGCAAACATGGGACGAGCCCAGCAGTGGAACAAACACAAGCTGAGGCCTGCAGTGGAACAAACACAGGGTGAGTCCTACAGTGAAACAAACATGGGCTGAGCCCAGCAGTCGAATAAACATAGTTCGAGGCCTGCACTGGAACAAACACAGGCCGAGCCAAGCAGTGGAATAAACACAGGCCAAGACTTGCCACAGAACAAACACGGGCTGAGTCCTGCGGTGGAACAAACATGGGCTGAGCCCCGCAGTGGAAAAAAAAACACAGGTCGAGGCCTGCAGTGGAACAGACACGGGCTGAGTCCTGCAGTGGAACAAAGAGAGGCTGATTACTGTAGTGGATCAAATATGGGCCATGCCCTGCAAAGGCAGTGTAGCGACTGAACGATTCTCAGAGCAGCGAAGGTGTGAGTCCTGTATTGATAACTGCAGATGGAGGCAATATGGCTTCCTGCTCGGTCTAGAACTGATAGACTTAATGTCATTTGTCATCATTCGGGAATTGTTCACTCTTTCTAACTAATTTATGTTGTTTTTACGCTACAATAACACTCTGCAAGATTTCTGGATTGGTATTTGTGCCTCAGATGCCGCCAATAAAGCAGTCATTGTACGCCTGTACTTGTGCATTCATTGACATAGGACAAGAAAGTGTATTCAATTATTAAATCCCAAGATTACTAAAAATACAAGTGTATGATTGAGATCAAAATTCTTAGGGAAAGAGGTGGATGTATTCAGGAAGTAGGGCTTGAACTATGCATGAAGACAAATGACATTGATAGAGACTTAAATTAATACTTCAAATTTGTTCTTACTCGGTAGAACGGAGAATGAAGGACACATTTAAAGTAGTTGGACTGTGAAGTTCTGAAACAGTGTGATGTATAAAGCAAGGAAATGTTGGATGCTTTGGTGGAATTTAACGTGGGCACGGCCTAATGCTGAATGAGGTATATACCAGGCTGGTAGGGGAGATGATGGATGAAATTACAGGGAAATTGTCCTGAATGTTTTAGTCCAATTTGGCCACAGGTAATGTACCAGAGTTCTGGGGTACAGCTAACATGATTCAACACTACAGGATGGGAGTGGAGATTGACCAGAGAATTATAGGTCAGTGAGTCAATCATCTGTAGTAGGGATACACTTCAGAAAATCATTGAAGGAGGAAGTTAATCTCTATTGCGGTAGAATGGTCAACGTTATGCCATTGTTTAAGAAAAGTGCTCAGGGCAAGCTCGGGAAATAAAAACCCGTGAGCCTGACGTCGGTGATGGGCAAGTTGTTGGAGGGAGTCCTGAGGGACAGGACATAAATGTATTTGGAAAAGCAAGGACTGTTTAGGGATGGTCAAAATGGCTTTGTGCGTGGGAAATCATATCTCACAATATTCATTGAGTTATTTGAAGAAGTAGCGAAGAGGATTGATGAGGACAGAGTGGTGTACGTGGACTGCATGCACTTCAGTAAGGCGTTCGACAAGGTTCCCCGTGGGAGACTGGTTAGCATGGTTACATCTCATGGAATAGAGTGAGAAGTAGCCATTTGGATACCGAGTTGAAAAATGTCGTGCTGGAAAAACACAGCAGGCCAGACAGCATCAGAGGAACAGGAGAATCGACGTATCGGGAAAAAGCCCTTCTTCAGGTATCAGAACTGGATTAAAGATAGAAGACAGAGGACAGTGCTGGAGAGTTGTTTTTCAGACTGGAGGCCTGAGACCAGTGGAATGCCACAAGGATCGGGGCTCGGTCTACTTCTTTTCATCATTTAGATAAATGCTTTGGATCTGATCATAAGAAGGTGTAGTAGACAACGAAGAACGTTACCTCTAATTGCAACTGGATGTTCATCAGATGGGCTGATGGGCTAAGAGGTGGCTGATGGAGTTTAACTCAGATAAATGCGAGGTGCTGCATTTTGGGAAAGCAAGTCTCAGCAGGACTTATACAAATAATGGTGAAGTCCTAGGGAGTGTTGCTAAACAAAGAGACCTTGAAGTGTAGGTTAATAGCTCCTTGAACGTGGATTCTTGAGTAGATAAGATAGTGAAGATAGTGTTTGGTATGCATTCCTTGATTGGTCAGACTATTGAAGACAGGATATTGGGAAGTTATATTGCAGCCTTCCTGGATATTTGGTAGGCCATTTTGGAATATTGCGAGCAATTCCGGTCTCCTTCCTATCAGAAGGAACTTATGAAACTTGGAAGAATTCAGAAAGAAAATTACAAGTACGATTCCCGGTTTGGAGCATTTGTGGTACAGGGAGAGTTTGAGTAGACTGGAGCTGCTTTCCCTGGAGCATCGGAGGTTGAGAGGTGACCTTATAGAGATTTACAAAATTATGGGGGCATGGATAGGATAAATATATAAAGACTCGTTCCTTGTGTGGGGGAGTCCAGAACGAAAGGGCATGGGTTTAGGGTGAGAGTGGAACGATGTAAAAGAGACTGAAAGGGCTACATTTTTTTGTGCAGACGGTGGTACATGTATGGAATAAGCTGCGAGAGGAAGTCGTGGATCTACGTATATTTGCAACATTTCAAAGACATCTGGATGGGCATGTGAATAGGAAGTTTTCGGAAATACATGGTCCGCGTGCTAGCAGGTGGGACTGGATTTGGTTGGGATAACTGGTCAACATGAATAAGTTGAAACGGAGAGTCTTTTTCCCTGCTGTATACCTTCATAAATCTATGACTCAAAGAGTTGAAACCCAGGAGTTCACTTCAAGCATCAAAGACTTTATTGAAACTGCACCGATGGAAATATACCCTCTGAAAAACGAGAAATGTGTTCCCTGAACATTTGCTCCATTCTGACTTTCCGGCAAAAGGTTACACCCAAAAAGTCAAATTCCCCACCACTTAATGCTGCCTGACTTGTTGTGTTCTTCCAGCATCCTGCTTTCCAACCTTAAACATGTACAAACAAATAACATTATTAAATAACTCCATACATAATTAATGAAGAAGGGCTCCTGCCCGAAATGTCGATTCTCCTGCGCCTTGGATGCTGCCTGACTTGCTGCATTTTTCCGGCAACACATTTTCAGCGCTAATTGCATACACAACCAATTAAGCTAATCACGTGACTTCATGGATTTAGATGAACAGGGTTATGGTCAACCACTGAAGCTCCGTGGGTCCCATAATATTTCCCAGTCTCTTTTCTCTCCTCCTTGGGAATTTTCGTAATGATCGCTGTATTCATATATAGTCCTTCTGAGATATTTCCCAGCTGCCCTTTTTTTTTATTGACTCAGCTTTCATACCTATATCCTTGGGTGTCATGTCATGTCTTATTTGAATCCAAATTCTACTTGTTTGTGTGTCTAGGATGTAATTCTCCCTCCAATGATATGGGGACTGGTTTTAATATTTTCGACTAGTTTCAATTGAAACTTTTCCTTTCATGCTTTTAATGATGTTCTTTTTTGGAGAGAGGTGAACCTGCAACTACTTGAGAATGTTTGTATACGTTTACAAAACATAATAAATGAAATGGAGAAAGTCGTTGGCTTTTCTCCCTTTAAGTCCACACCAACATTCTGCATGTTCATCATTGACTGTGAAATTTCAGTCTCCCACCCTTGAATATACCTAACAAACTGGCCCCGATAGGTTTCTATGGTATGATATTCCACAGCTCCCTTAATTTAGAAATACTTTATCATCTCAGTCGTGAATTGCTTACCTCTTATTCTTAGACAGTGTTCGCATGTTCTGGACTTCTGCAACATCGAGAACATTTTTCCCGCATTTAGCATTATTAGTGCCATTATGATTTTATACATTTTTATGAGATTATGTCTCGTTCTTTTGCATTCCAATTTGGAACTACTTATCTTAGAAAGGATGCTTCGGCTATGAAGAGAATGCAACAAAGACTGATTCTTGGGACGACAGGTTAGATGTGTGAAAATGTATTGTATACGTTTGGACTTTATTCACTGGACTTAAGAAAAATGAGAGTGGAGGAGGGATGACATAAAAACACACAAAAATTGAACAGGTTCACACAAGATAAGTACAGAAAGGATTGATTGCTGGAACCTTTCTGGGGATTGTGATGAAACGTAGTGGTATGTGGAAAGCATAACCTGTAATCAGAGGGCCACAGTAAAAAGAAACAGTGCCTGCCTACAATTAGTAGAAATGTCTTCACACAAACAGTGGGGAGTGAAGGTATTACATTTTCTGCCGCAGAGAACGGACAATGATAAAACATTTCATATTTCCAAGCAGGAGTAAGATAAATTTCTTGGGTCCAATGTGACCGAATGATATGTGGGTGCAACTGGAGATCTTGAGTTTGAATTGAATAATCGACCATGTTCCCATTACATAGTGGAGCAGGAACGAATCGTTCAATGAACTCTCCAAGTCCCATTGTCTCGGCTTCCATTTTGTCCATGTTGGGTCGAGAAGCAATGTTGGCACCAGGGATTGAATTGAGTTTATCTGGGGAGTAGTGTTCTGCTGTTTGTTGGTTTCAAGATGAGCGATCACGCCCAATCCGACGACATCTCCACCTTAGAGTTTTGTCATGGATGGGGACCATCCAATCCAGTTGTTGGGGTGGAAAGGGAGGGCAGCTTTTAGTGTTGTTCGGTATGCAGCAATCTTTTTGTTGAGTGTCTAAGAGAGGGTGCTTAGACTTCGTGTCAGTGGGTGACAGGTCGGTTCAGTGTGGGAATGTCCAGTTGGCTTGTTGTTGTGTCCTCTTCATGGGATGGTGGATTCAGATGACATTGCAGGCAGACTGAGGGTGAACGACAGGACTGTGTATTCATATCTGGGATGGCGGGCCTCAAATGTTTGTTAAGATTTGTTTAATTTGGGGCCTCTCCATTAAGTCGGGTTTATTCCTCTAATTACCTCACAAGAGTTTTGAAGATTAATTGACTTAGGATTCTCATAAAAGCCAACATACTCCATCACCAAGCACCCAACCAATCAAACTCCTTATTTCTGGCCACATCCCCCTGTGATACCTTCCGTCACTGGTTTCTGGAACTGAACAAGATTCCTGGCGCAGTGTGTCAGTGAGTGAATACCAAGTAGCTGTGTTTCCTGCATTTTTTTCAGTGGGCTCGGTGAACAGAGACTTTGAGTCTGCTTCTGACACTGTGATTGTTTGAAGGGGTAATGTCTCTGGAATTTTATTCTGCATTTAAACCCGTGTTGTCCCTTTCCTGGGAGTTTTATATGAGTGAGAATGTTCAGAGACCTTTTGTCTGTATCGAACCACACACTGTACCTTTCTCGGGAGTGCTTTGTAGAGTACATTGTCGATGGAGCATTATTCTGAATCAAAACCATTGCTATCTCTGTCCTAGGTGTGTTTGCAAGAGTAGTGAGGTTTGCTCTAAATTAATTGGACATCATCCCTTCGACTCGCTTTTTGAATCCCTCCATACAGAGATCCAATTCTGACTCTCACTATGAAGGCTGCGTTAGTACAGATCCATTATATAACACTCCCTGTGAGCACCCTGTTAGTACAGGTCCACTGTCTAATTGTCGTTGTAAACTCTATGTTAGTACAAACGCATTCGTTGACTCTCCGTGTGAACTTCCTGTCAGGCCAGATTCATGATCTGTCTTGTGAACTCTTTGTTCGTATAACACGTTCGCTGACTCTCCCAGTGAACACTCTGACAGTACAGACCCACACTCCGACTCTCCCTGTGAACTCTCAGACAACACAGACCCACACTCTGACTCTCCCTTTTAACTCTCTGACAGCACAGAACTACACTCTGACTCTCCATGCCAACGCTCTGTCCTTACAGGGTCACACTAACGATTGCGATTCTGGCCTGTGGAAAATGAGGTCTTCCTCATGGCCATGGCAACTGCAGATGGTATTTTTGGTGATCCCTGACCAGATATTGCGGCATATTCCTATTATTTATGGAGAAGAATTTAATTCCCTGGAGCATCTGGATTTGTACAACATGAACTCCGTCCATGTTTTTGAAAAACAAGAAGTTCACTTGCAATGCCAAAGCATCAAAGGCTACGAGACATCTGCTGGAATACACGATGAGCACAGATGAGTGCTTGTTTTTGACTGTTTCGGATGTTTTAGTGTCAAAGATTTTATTGTTATAGATTTCTATTTCCTGATGACACACAAACAAGCATATAAACTGGACTTTTGTGACGGTGTGGAAGGGAAAATAGGAACCATGATCATTGCCTACCGTTCGTAGGGCTTTCATTCTTCTGCCTGTGATGGCTTCCTTTTCTTCAATCTCACTTCTCATGGTTGCTCTCACTTCAGTGTTGAAGTCACAGTGCAACTGCTTTTGGGAGGGTTTAAACTAACTCCGCGGGGGCATGGGAAGCAGGACTGTAGCTTTAGGGTAAAGGACCTTGAGTGCAGGGAGGTTAGGAATAATGCAGCGATCTCTAAGGAGGGTGCCTGTAACCAGAAAGGTGGATTGAAGTGTGTATACTTCAATGCCAGAAGTATAAGGAATAAGGTAGGTGAACTTGCAGCGTGGGTTGGTACCTGGGACTTCGATGTTGTGGCCATTACAGAGACGTGGGTAGAACAGGGACAAGAATGGCTGTTGCACGTTCCAGGGTTCAAATGTTTCAGTAGGATCAGACATGGGGGTAAAAAAGGGGGAGGCGTGGCATTACTTGTCAAAGACAGTATCACAGCAGTGGAATGGACGATGGAAGAGGACTTGCCATCTGAGGTAGTTTGGGCTGAGGTTAGAAATAGGAAAGGTGAGGTCACCCTGTTAGGTGTTTTCTACAGGCCTCCTAATAGTCCTAGAGAAGTAGAGGATAATATTGCGAGGATGATTCAGTAAAAGAGTGAAGGTAGCAGGGTGGTTGTTATGGGGGACTTTAACTTCCCAGATATTGACTGGGAGAGCTATAGCTCGAGTTCATTAGATGGGTCGGTGTTTGTACAATGTGTGCAGGAGGGTTTCCTGACACAATATGTCGACAGGCCAACAAGAGGGGAGGCTATACTGGATTTGGTTCTAGGTAATGAACCAGGCCAGGTGTTAGACTTGGAGGTAGGTGAGCACTTCGGGGACAGTGACCACAACTCGGTGACTTTTACTTTAGTGATGGAGAGGGATAATCGTGCGCCGCAGGGCAAGAGCTATAGCTGGGGGCAGGGAAATTATGATGCAGTGAGGCATGACTTAGGATGTGTGGATTGGAAAAACAGGCTTCAAGAGAAGAACACTAATGAGATGTGGGGATTGTTCAAGGAGCAGCTACTGCGTGTCCTCGATAGGTATGTACCAGTCAGGCATAGTGTAAAGGACCTTGTGAGGCAGCCGTGGTTTAGTAAGGAATTGGAGTCCCTTGTGAAAGGGAAGAAGGCGGCATATGTAAAGATGAGGCGTGAAGGTTCAGTTGGGGCGATTGAGAGTTATAAGGTAGCCAGGAAGGAGCTAAAGAGGGAGCTAAGAGAAGCGAGAAGGGGACGTGAAAAGTCTTTAGCTGGTAGGATTAGGGAAAACCCAAAGGCTTTCTATAGGTATGTCAAGAATAAAAGGATGACTAGGGTAGGTATCGGTCCAGTCAAGGATAGTAGTGGGAAGTTGTGTGTGGAGGCGGAGGAGATTGGAGAGACATTAAATCAGTACTTTTCATCAGTATTCACTCAGGAACAGGACACTGTTGCTGATGTGAATATGGAATCACAAATAATTAGAATGGATGCCCTGGAAATATGCAGGGAAGAGGTTTTGGGAATATTGGACAGGATGAATATAGATAAGTCTCCTGGGCCTGATGGCATTTACCCCAGGATCCTATGGGAAGCTAGGGAGGAGATAGCAGAGCCATTGGCCTGGATTTTTATGTCGTCATTGTCAACGGGAATAGTACCAGAGGACTGGAGGATAGCGAATGTGGTCCCATTGTTCAAGAAAGGGAGTAGGGATAGCCCTAGTAACTATAGGCCAGTGAGTCTGACTTCAGTGGTGGGCAAAGTCTTAGAGAGAATGGTAAGGGATAAGATTTATGAACATCTGGGTAGGAATAACGTGATCAGGGATAGCCAGCATGGTTTTGTGAAGGGCAGGTCGTGCATCACAAACCTTATTGAGTTCTTTGAGAAGGTGACTAAGGAAGTGGATGAGGGTAAAGCAGTAGATGTTGTGTATATGGATTTTAGTAAGGCGTTCGATAAGGTTCCCCATGGTAGGCTAATGCTAAAACTTCGGAGGTATGGCATTGAGGATACATTAGAGGTTTGGATTAGGAATTGGCTGGCTGGAAGGAGACAGAGGGTAGTAGTTGATGGATTATGTTCATCTTGGAGCGCAGTTACTAGCGGTGTACCACAAGGATCTGTTTTGGGACCATTGCTTTTTGTTATCTTTATAAATGATCTAGAGGAAGGACTTGAAAGCTGGGTAAGCAAGTTTGCGGATGACACAAAAGTCGGTGGAGTTGTGGATAGTGAGGAAGGAAGTGGTAGGTTACAGCGGGATATAGATAAGTTGCAGAGCTGGGCGGAAATGTGGCAAATGGAATTCAATGTAGCTAAGTGCGAAGTCGTTCACTTTGGTAGGAATAACAAGATGATGGATTACTGGGCTAATGGTAGGCTACTTGGTAGTGTGGATGAGCAGAGGGATCTTGGTGTCCATGTACACAGATCTCTGAAAGTTGCCACCCAGGTAAATAGTGCTGTGAGGAAGGCATATGGTGTACTGGGCTTTATTGGCAGAGGAATTGAGTTCCGGAGTCCTGAGGTCATGTTGCAGTTGTATAAGACTCTGGTGAGGCCTCATCTGGAGTATTGTGTGCAGTTTTGGTCGCCATACTATAGGAAGGATGTGGAAGCTTTAGAACGAGTGCAGAGGAGGTTTACCAGGATGTTGCCTGGAATGGTAGGAAAATCTGATGAGGAAAGGCTGAGGCACTTGGGGCTGTTCTCATTGGAGAAGAGAAGGTTTAGGGGAGATCTGATAGAAGTGTATAAGATGATTAGGGGTTTAGATAGGGTAGATACTAAGAACCTTTTACCGCTAATGGAGTCAGGTGTTACTAGGGGACATAGCTTTAAATTAAGGGGTGGTAGGTATAGGACAGATGTTAGGGGTAGATTCTTCACACAGCGGGTTGTGAGTTCATGGAATGCCCTGCCCGTATCAGTGGTGAACTCTCCTTCTTTATGGTCATTTAAGCGGGCATTGGATAGGCATTTGGAACTTATTGGGCTAGTATAGGTTAGGTAGGATTCGGTCGGCGCAACATCGAGGGCCGAAGGGCCTGTACTGCGCTGTATCCTTCTATGTTCTATGCTTTATAACCTGCAATATATCTGATTCACTGGTTAAAGACTACAGTAAAAGCTACTGGTGTGGGAACATAAATCAGCTTTCTGGAAGGTGTTAGGCAGGGTTGCAGAGAGATTGACATGACATCTGCTACTTGCTGATGTACAAAGGCCCTGCCACTACCATATACACCCACAAGGTATTCAGCTTGCAAAGTGTTCCGATAGGTACCACTTGCAGCTCGTCACAAATCATACATCATTTTGCGTGCAGCCCCGGTTGCTGATTCATCTGCAAACAGTCTTTCATATGGACATATTACAATCTACTGCCCTCAGTATCTACTTAACTAATTTCAGACGAGGAATATTCCCTTCCTTTAGCTTTGCCATCTCCAGACACCACATCACTCATGAAATGAGTTGCCTTCTGAAAAGGCAACTCATTTTCACTGACATAGTGTTTCCCATGAACAAACGTCTCGATTGTATTCTTCCCAAACTTACCATGGACATTGGTTTCTTTCTGTCTGTCCTTTTATTTATCTCTCTCACTCTCTGTCTGTCTCTCTGTCTCCGTCGTGTTCAGTCCCCTCTCCACTGATCAGTTCCTCCTCCACACACGCTCTCCACTGTCATCTTTATCTGCATTCCCGCACCCAGTCAGCATCATAAATGCCACCCTTCTAAAGTGTTTAAGCATCTGATACGGCTCACTGTTCTGACAGATGAACTCTGTCTCTTCACAGATATTGCCGGCCAGACACAGCCTCTCTTACAGTTTCAGCCACTGTTTTGATGTCAAATGCTCATCTGTCAAAATTACTTTGCAAGCTCATTCAGATTTAACCTTGGTTTGCGCTGCTTGTCTTATTTGCATATCTGCCTCACGAATTTCCTCGCACTCTGCTAGATTTTGCACTATCACGGTCGCAGACTATATCCTTTGACGGTTTGTAAGATTCACATGTCAACGACTTCTGTTTTTGATAACTGAAACATTCTTTTCACAGAAGTTCTGTCTGGAATGACATGGAGGAAAATCTCCACATTTTTCTCTTTACTTTTCAGTGTGTGACTACTCAGTTCCCACCATTAGAACATAGAAGATAGAACACAGAATATTGCAGCACAGTACAGGCCCTTTGGCCCTGGATGTTGTGTCGACTTGAGAATTCAATCTCATACCCATCTAACGTACACTATTACATTATCAGCCATATATTTATCCAATGACGATTTAAATGCTTTTAAAGTTAGTGAGTCCACTATTGTTAAAGGCAGGGCATTCCATGGCATTACTATTCTCCAAGTAAACAACTAACTTCTAACATCTGTTATGTATCTATCATCCCTCAATTTAAAGCCTCATGACAGCCATCACAAACCGAGGAATAAGGCTTTCACTGTCTGTCCGATCTTATCATCTTATCATCTTGTATGTCTCTATTAAGTCGCCTCTCATCCTTCTCTCTCACGAAAACAGCCTCAGGTCCCATTGCCTTTGCACATAAGACATTCTCGCCATAACAGGGAATATCCTGGTAAATCTCCTCTGCATCCATTCCAATGCTTCTACATCTTTCCTATAATATGGCGAAAGACCTGTACGCAATACTCCAGGTTCAAGTGCATCATAATTTTGTACAGCAGGATGCCAGCCATACCATTACTGTATTAGTAAGGTCGTAGATAATATAAAATGGAAGATTGCTGAATGTTAGTCTGGGTACAGAATTCATCAGCAAGGGCATGAAGGTGAAATTGTATTATAGGCTGCTGAGGGCACTACTGGCATATTACGTGCATATCTGGAATCCGAATTAAAGACTGGATATGATTGCACTAAAGAGGACCACAAGGAGATCTACCAGGATGTCACTGGGCAGATTTACAAAGAGGCTGTCTCAAATGGAGAGATTTAGTCATAAAGAGAAACTGGAAAGCATGACATTCTATATCTTAGTGGAGGAGATTGAGAGATGAGGTGATTCAGATATGAAAATATGTGGACAAAATAGATTGTTCCCCAATGTGGAGGTGTCAGAGACCACGGGGGCATGAATTGAAGGTAAGACCTAGAAGGTTCAAAGGATATGTGAGGTAAAAACGTTTCATACAGAGACTGCTGGGAGTCTGGAAGTCATTAACTGTAAGTTTGTTAGAGGCCGAAACGCTCAATATACTGAAGAAAGTTTGAGAAGTCAACCTAAAATGTTAAGGTATAGTAGGCATAGGGAAAGTTGATGGAAAATGGAACTGAACCAGTTCGTTGGCTGTCTTTGTCATTGCAGAACTTATGGGCAAAAGAGCCTTTCTTCTGTGCTGTAGATCCGAATGACTCTCATTCCATAACTCAGCATACTGACGGACAAAGCTCCAGATATTTGTCTAAGACTGCCACAGCCTTTGGCTTCAACCCATCTGTATCTCAATCTCCCCCATTGCTTGGGCCAACAGTTGTGGAAATAACAGTAACAATTAACGTCATGCAACTTATTTATAGGACATGTAGGAATCCTTTTAACAATCCCTGTATCCTATACGTCGTGACTTGATGAATAAACATTCCATGGGGTACTCCATCAAATGCTTTGCTGAAGTCCATATACGCCACATTTACTACTCGACCATCTGGACCTGTCTTTATATCCCCTCAAAGAACTCAATAAGCGAGGTGAAGCATGACCTGCTACGGATAAAGCCATGCTGACTGCCTTTAATTACACTATGCTTTGCCATATAGTCATAAATCCTATCCCTCAGAATTCTTTCCAAAACTTTGCTGAACACAGACGTAAGACTGGCTGGTCCTTAATTGCCAGATATTTCCATATTATCCTCTTGTAAAGAGGAACAAAATTCGATACCTTCCAGTCCTCCAGTACGATTTCCGTGGAGAGTGAGAAGGCAAATATCCTCTTCAGCGGCTTAGCAACCTCCTTTCTCTCTTCCCGGAGAAGCTGCTATATAGAATGTAGAGCATGAAACATAGAACATAGAACAGAACAGCACAGTACAGGTCCTTAGTTCTTCGAACTGCTGCCGACATTCCATTGTACACTGAGGTTAAAATAACCTACATATCGAAATTTTAATATTATCAATGCGTCAAGACGATCCACGACGGCCCCAGCAATCGCCTCCCTTGCCTCCCATAGAAGCCTGGGATATGTTTCTTTTGGCACTGGGGGTTCTCCACCATTATACGTGCATACATATTCAATGACTCTTCCTTCTTGATCTTAAAATATTCTAGACCTTCACCTTCTCGGCTGAAGTCCATGGCTAAAATTTCCTTCACTTGTGCGAATAAAGATGATAAGTATTCTTTTAAGAACTCACCTATTTTCTCTGTCTCTATGCACAGATTTTCTCTGTGCTTTGTAACTGGCCTCACTCCTAAACTGGAAATTCTTTTACTCCAACTGTACATCTATAAACCTCCTAGTTTTCCTTAATCGTGTCTACCATACATATTTCATGGACATTTTTTGTCCCTCATTTTAAATTACCTCCTTGTACTCTTTATAATTTTGAAGGGATGAGTGTTCATTGCACTGTTCGTTCTTTGTCCAACTCACAATTTTGTGTGATCAGTGCTCGTTGGAATTACTGTCTTTGTCGTTCCCTCTTCAGGGAACACACTGGCTCTGAATTCTCACTCTATCACTTTGAAATTCTTCCTTTTTGTTCCGAATGCAATTATCTCTTACCAGTCTAGTTGCAGATTCTGTCATAATATAATGATAAGGTGGCTTCCGCAAATGTGGACTCTTCACTTCTGCACTGTCCCTTCCTTTTTACATAATGGCTTTGAAACTTAGGGATATGGCCTCTCTTCCCAAAATCCTTATGTCCATCAGGACTCTGTAAAATCCAGCCCTTACCAACTTGACAATCTGCGAAACCACCTGCAACCTCTACAGCACATGAAATCACTGTAATAGTCTCCAGTCCTGAAAGAGGTCCTGCATAATGTCCAAAAGCACGCCACTCCATCTACCAACATAGACACATCGCAGTCTGTACAAAATTGTCCAAATCCTTCAGTGCTTTCTGCAAATCCCACCAGTACAGTATTTTGAAGCTGCTTGATCTCTCCCAGATCTGCAATCTTGCCTACTCTCTACAATCTCCGATACCTGTCAGACATGCACCGTCACTGCAATGTTATTTACCTCTGTCACTGCAATGTTATTTACCTCTGCTCATCTCCAGTCACTACTCAACTTCCTAGATCTCGAATATCCCGAAGCTACCAAAATATTCCATTTGTCTGAGACATCCTCTTGATTGTTATAACGTCTTCCATTCCCTTCAATTTCCTCTACAGCCCCAGCCAGTGCATTGACCCCATGCTAACTCGGAAAACTCGTCCAATGTTTACAAACCAGAGAATTACTACTTTCATCCAGTCTCTACAACCGCTCGTACCTCTGAAATGGTATTGGGATTTTCTCATTGCTCCAATCTCCTCCAGTCTCTCAAATGGAAAGCATCTATGTAACATTCTACTGTTTCCGACAGTATTCTCCTCCTTTTCCGATAACCGTCATGAACAGTCTGTCATGATCAAATCTCTGCAGTGGTTTGTATCGTCAAATATAGGAATGGCGTGATAGTTGACTGTTTAGCACAGCAGCCTTATAGTGTCAGGGAACTGGCTCAACCTCAGTCTTGTCTGACTGCCGTTGTGGAATTTACATGTTCTCTCTGTGTCTGTTTTTCTGGTTCTCTCGTTTCCTTCCGCAGACTAAAAACGTGCCTTTTATGTGGCTTTGCCATCATAAATTGACAATAGGTTTGTTTACGGTAGTTGTGTTAACCATGAGAAATATGGGTTTACATGGATATTTAGGGCAATGGGTCTGGTTGAATTCTCGTCAGAGTTTTCTTGTGGATTTGTTCGCCAGAATGGCCTGTTTCCACGATGTAAATATTCCATTCAGGTATTCCTCTAGTCCTGTCAACCATTTCTGTCCCTTTAACCTTGCCTCATATCCAACATTCTCAATTTTCTGTAATCCCTTACAGCCTCTGAAACACAATACGCTTCTTCAGTCACTACAGAGCTCCATATCACTGTCAACTCATCCTGCCCGAAGAATTCTTCCTGTAAGTGGAACTTTGGCCACTTGTTGGAATATTTCTCATCATTTTTACCTTTTGCAACTCTGACAATCATTTATATCTCTGTAAACTCATTTGGATTGTCTAAACGTCCCTTTGACAGTAGTGTCCCCGGACACTATGTCAATAAAGCAATTGAATCTTGACAATCTTCCTCCAGCCGTTTAACGCTGGCTATCTGTATAAGCTCTTCCAAACCGACAGCCCTCCTGATTCCGTAACCTCCCCAAGTCCACATGATGCATTCTTTGTGAAATCCTCTATTCTCCATTAAACTCTCCCTTACACTGTCGAGAACAGTGGAACCTTCTCCAATAAATATAACCTTTCCGATTCAAGTCAGTCACTGCAGTGGTCCCTATCCGTCAAACCCCTTCTATTATTAAAACCCTCCATGTCTGTTATTCACCTTCAATCCTAACATCCCTCCCGATCTGTGTAACCTTCTCTATTAAAAATGCCTCTTTCTCTTCTTCTGTCCCTATCCGTGTAATTTCTTCCAGAACCAAGCATTCTCTTTATCTTTAACTTTTTCAGGCCACGCAACCCTCACTGTCTGGAACCTGATCATCTCCGAGAAACCTCCCTTTAGCTGTAAATTTCTCCATACCCTCAACTCTCCATTAGCTGCCGCAGACCCTGATGCTCTCCCTATGTCCGAAACCTCTTACATTCACAAGTGCACCATCAGTCTGTGGAGACCCTACAATCGTCCTATCAGTGTAAACCTGTCAGGTCCCTGGAACACTCCCGGTCTGTAAGAACCCACTCCATTTCCAGAACCTGTCCCTGTCCTGATCCAGTTTGTCTAGACTCTCTGTCTACGTAGCATCGTCCCATTGCGATCACCCATTCTGTCAATATGACCTCCAGCAGCCTCTCCATCTCCATCATCATCGCCAGCTCTTACACCACTGCTTGTGCGAATATTACCCTCCCCTGCAATCCCCCAAAAGCATGAAAGTCCTCTAATTTTCACAAAAGTGGATGCGATAGCTTATTGGCATTATCGCTGGGCTGTTCATCCAGACACTCATGTAATATTCTGGGGCCGCGGATTTCAATCCCACCACGGCAGATGGAGGATTGCGAGTTCAACAAAAATGTGAATTGAGAGTCTTATAATGACCATGAATCCATTGCATTTGTTGAAAACCCCCATTTAATTCGCCATTTTCATCTCGGGAAAAAAAAAGCTGCCATTCTTATCCGATCTGGCCAACATGTGACTACAGAATTACAGCAATGTGGTTGACTCATAACTGCACATTGGGAATTATGGATGGGCAACAAATGTTGCCCTAGCCATTGATGGCTTCAATCCATTAATGAATTACGAAATAAAATAAAAAAGATGCTCCCCTTACTGTATAAGAAGCTCCAACCAAAGTTGCTGTCCCAAAATCTGCCGGATTCCATACTTTCTATATATAAATATTCCTCGGAATTTCAGCCTTTGTATGTTTACAAACATCTTCAGTCACCACGACCCTCCATACATCTGTTTGTTCTTCCAAACTATACAACTCACTTTATCCCTGCAACCTGCTCTATTTCCTAAAGCACTCCCTGTCCATATTAACAACAAACATATTTTGCCCTGCAAACTACTCTATCACAATAAACATGAGGAAGGGACGGGCATCCTGCAAGACTTTAATGGTTGCTTAACTCACGGAAACTGCAGGATGGGACCAAGAATGTGTTGTTGAAACTGAAGTATGTTACAGTTTAAATAATGGGTTTTCTACATTTTTGAGCAGTTAATGTGCAAATCTGAGATCTTGCTGAGCTGATTCTGGAGATTCTGCAACTCTTCCTATTCATTAAAATCCAACAGCACTGATCACCTCATACCCTCTTTGTTCACGAATACACCCTTTGACCTCACTATCATGGAAACGATCACTTCCTGCATTATTAACGAGACAGTTGGAATACCAGCATTAACTGAAGCGAATATTTGTGATCAAACATACATTATGGAGAGGTAACTGCAGAATGACCATTGCTGGAACGCGAAAATTGAAGGGTTGTTGCGATTTACATCGGATAGGCAAAAATCCAAATAGTGTCCGGTTGCATTGTGAGGAACGGATGAGGGTACTGCATTCACGAGACAGCCTCATGAAGCTGAAAATCAAAATTTGGATTCAATTTCAGCGAAACAAACGGCAGCAATTGTTGACAGGTCTGGCGTCCAATGCATCAATCATAATGACATTTTGAAAATGGTTACAATCAATATATTGAATGTCATTGTAGGAAGCACTGTATAGTAACCGCGTGTGAAAGTAGTCTACATCCCGAATGGAAAACACATGAGTATCAGAACTGTTATGGATGGAATTCTTGATTGTCTATGCGATGGTTTTCTGCAATAACATTTCAAGGAGCCATCAAATGAAGACCTATTCTGAACCAAATGTTGTGTCACGAGAAATGTCTAATAATCCCAGTGCGAAAACCATTTATTGAATTTGAAACGGATTCCCCGAAGACCATGAGGTGTAGGCCTGGAATTGGGCCTTTGGCCCACCGAATATGCATCGACATTCTGTTAGACATTGGCTGATCTGATGTTACTCAACTCTACATTCCTGCCTTTCCCACGTAACCTTTGCTTCCTCGACTAATTTTAAACTGACTTTTGCAGCAGTAAATATACTTAATGACCCCGCCTCGCCAGGTCTCTGCATTAAGAATTGCGGAAAGGATAGATTTTTCAACACTTCGAAGTGCATGGTAAAAGGATGATTTCTTCAAGTTTAGGTCATATCTGACAGCTATGTTACAATTATTTGAGGAGGTACCGGGCAGATATTGCAAAGGAGAGACCGTGGATGTTATCTATCTGGACTTCCGGAAGGCTGCTGCGCCCATGATGTTGGAGGATAGGTAATAGCATGTAGCAACAACTGGCTGTCTGGTAAATGACAGAGAGTGGGGATAAAAGATTCCTTTTTGGGAGGGAAGCTGGAGACTAGTGATGGTCTGCAATGGTCAATATTGGGACCACATCGTTCCATCTTACACGCTAATGATCTTTATGAATTGGCTGAGGGCAGTCTAAATAAGTTTAAAGTTGTTACAAAGATAGGCGGAGGGACAGGAAACCCCCTCCTGAGGATATTGGAAATCTCAAAAGGGAATCGACAGGCATACGGAACTTTTTTTTTCAAATATAAGGCTTGGGGTCGCTGGTTGGATAGCATTGACAGCCCATCACTATATATCCTTGAGAAGGTGGTGGTGAGCAGCCTTCCTGAATCTCTGCAGACTACCTGCTGTGGTTTTGAACACAATGCTGGTGAGGAGTGAAGTTCAAAAACTTGAAGCAATAACTGTGAATGAAGGAATTATATTTCAGTTCACGAAAGTGAATGGTTTGAAGGGGATCTTGCAGGTGATGTTGTTTCCAAGGACCTGTTTTCTTTGTCATTCTATATGGAAGTTATTGTGGGTTAGGAAGACAGTGACTCAGGATCTTTAGTAACATTCTGCTGTGTATCTTGTAGATAGGATGCACTGATGCTACAGAGTGCATGTGGTGGAGGGATTCAATGTTTGTAGATGTGGTGTCAATGAAGTATATTGAGTTATCCTGTAGGGTGTCTAGCATCTTGAGTGTTCCTGGAGCTGCACCCATCCAGGAAAGTGGGCACTATTCCATTACACTCCTGACTTGGGTGTTGTACATGGTGGATAGACTTTGGCTCGTCAGGAGGGGAGTTACTTGCAGTAGTATCCTTCGTTACTGTCGTGCTCTTGTTGCCACGGTGTTTATGTGGCGAGTCCAGTTGAGTTTCTGGTCAATGGCGACCCCAAATATGTTAACAATGGGGGATTCACTGATGGCAACACCGTTGAATCTCAAGGCGATAACAATGTCTCTAATTGGTGATGGTCATTGCCTGGCATTTGTGTGGAGCGAATGTTGTTTGCCACTTGTTGGCCGAAGCCTGGATATTGTCCAGATCTTCTTGCATTTGAGCACAGAATGTTTCAGTACCTGAGGAGTAGCGAATGGTGCTGGACACCGTGCAGTCATCGGCAAACATCCCCACTTCTGACCTTATGGCAGAACGAAGGTCATTGAGGAAGCATCAGAAGATTATTGGGCCGAGAACATGACCACGAGGGAGTACACAACGGAGACAAAAGTGGCATTTGGAATACAACGTGGGGCAGTGTAAGGTCATGCATTTTGGTTCGACGAATAGAGGCAAGAATTATTTTCTTAATAAGAAGAAAATGCAGAAATCTGATATGCAAAGGGTGTCCTGTTCCTGATTTCTTTAAAGATAAACTTGCAGGTTGAGTCAGGCATTGAGAAAGCAAACACAATGTTGTCATTCATTTTTGAGAGGACCAGAATACTTAAGCAGTTACGTACTCTTGAGGCTTTATAAAGGAGTTTGAGGACATTAAGACTGTACTCGGTGGAATTTAGAAGGCTGATGGAGTATTTAATTGAAATATAAATGATACTGAATGACCTTAACAGAATGGATGTTGGGAAGATGATTCCATTGAGAATAGAGGTCATTGTGTATATACAAAGCAGATCACTAGCTTCTAGATTGTCAAGAGGATCAAATGTAATCTGGAGAAAGTGGGAAAATGGGGGTGAAAATACATATTAGAAATGATTGAATGGCAGAGAAAATTCATTGGCTCAATTTTTATTTTCTTTTGACTTTGGTCTTGTGGAATTTCCTTGGCCATATGGAATTCCACAGACACACTGAAAAGTTGGGTGGAGAGATGACAAACTGGGTTTAATGTGGGCATGTGTGAGATGGTGCTCGGAAGGTCAAATGCAAGAGGGAAGTTAGGAGACTGAGGGAAATTGATACACAGAGTGATGTTGCTTCCTGCAATCGGAACACAACTGGGAAAGAAAGCAAATGGTATGCCAGCCTTCATTGTTCGCAGCATTGTGTATGGGGTTGCATGTCATGTTGTGACTGAGACTTCATTTGGTCACTATTGGAGTACTGTGTGTAGTTCGCTTCACCACACGATATGATAAATGGGGGCACGATGAACAGTGTGCCAAAGCGGTTTACCAGTATCTTCCTGTGATAAGCTGTGTTAAGGGTATACAGTATAAGCTATTTGGAGAGGCTGGAAAAAAACATGGCTTGTTTTGCTATAATATTGAATGCTGAGGAGTGACCAAGAGCAGGCTTATAAAGTAAGGAGAGGCATAGATAATGTGGATGCCAGAATCTCTTTTCCAATGTAGGAGAAATAACTACAAATGCACATGGGTTTGTGGTGAGACAAGGAAAGTTTAAATGAAGTGTGCGATGCAAATGTTTTGTTTTTATTGACATAGAGGTTGGAAGGTGCCAGGGAATGTGTTCACATCAAGAATACAAGCCACATTTTTAAGTTGTATTGAGAATAACACATGAGGATGCAGTGAGTAGAGGGATATGGGCCATCTTCAGGCAGATGGTATTAGGTTAGAATAGCATCGTGTTTGGCACAGCCATAGCGGGCCGAGTGTGGTGCTGTCAGTTCTGTTTTCTAACATCCCAGCATCTACCATGTAAAAGCCCATCTGAATCTTGGTTGTTGATTTTCCCTCTCATTCTTCGGAACTTCAATGGGCTCAACTTCAATCTTCTCAACATTTCCTCAATACCTTCTCAATAATAGAAATCCAGATTCTCAAGATCAGCTAAGTGAAATTTCCCTGGCCAGCATCCAACGGAAGGAAACCATTCCTTAAGGAATTCATGCTGTTTAAGCTAGTCAAGATATTCAAGGTGTTTTCTGACTCGTAACTTGCATATTTGTCGCAAGACATCTCTACTTTTAGACTGAATTTCCTTTGTAATAGGTTCCAGCATTTGATTTTCCCTCTGTCTTACATGCTGAACTGATATGTGAGCTCTTCAGGTTCATAAACAAGGACTTCAAAAATCTTGAGTAAGTCAGTCTGAAATCAAACGGTGTTAGCCTGACAGCAAGTCAGGAACATACTGGAATGTACTGTAAAATATAGAGTCATAGAGTTCTACAGCACAGAAACAGGTTCTTTGGACCAAACTGGCCCATGTCGACTATAATCACCATCCACGCTAACCCCAATTTGCATATACCCTTCTAATCCTTTCCTGTCTATGCATTTGTCCAAAAGAAGTGTACGATGCAAGTGTCCTTTTTAATTGACATATTGGTTGGACAGTATCTCAGAAGGTGTTCAAATCAAAAATATAATGCACATTTTTAAGTTGCATTGAGAATGACACATGTTGTAGCAGGGATTAAAGGGATATGGACCATTATCAGGCAGATGGTATTAGTTTAGAATAGCATCATGGCTGGCACACATTTAAATGTTGTTTATTTCCCCACCTCAACCACTTCCGGTGGCAGCTCATTCGTATGCGTACCATCCCCTGTGTAAAACAAGTTGTCCCTTAGGTTCCCTTTTATTCTTTCCCCTCTAACCTTAACGTGATGCACTCTCGCCTTCTATTTAACAAGACTGGGAAAAACACTGAGTGCATTCACCTCATCTATGCCTCTCATCGTCCCATAAACCTCTGCAATGTACACCTCTGCCTCATCAACTCTGAAGTAAAATGCCCTAACTTGTCTACCCTTCCCCTATATATCAGACCATTGAGTATAGTCAACACTTTTGTTATATCGTCTGCACCCTTTCCAGTTTAATAGCATTCATTCCATATCAATGTGGCCAAAACTGAACACAACTCTCCACGTTCAGCTTCACCAAAGACCTAGAAAACAGCAACATAACTTCTCAACTTCATCATTTCTATACTCAAAGCCCTGATTGAGAAAGGCTCGTGTGGTAAAATCTTTCTTTACTGCCCTGTCGTCCTATTACACGACTTCAATGAACCATGCACCTGAACTCCGAGATCTCTCTGTTCCCCTACACTCCTTATCGCCGAATCAATCACTATGAAACTCCAACTTTGATCACTGTTCAAAATGCAAATACTCACATTTATGTACATCAATTTGTCCGTTCTTGGTCCACTTCCCTAGCTGTTCAAGTTCCTGCTACAATGTCTATTAATCGTTGTAACATTCAACGATATCAACGATATATCAGTGTCCTCTGCAAACTTTCTAAACACACCTTGAAAGTTCTCATCCAAATCATTGATATATATAACAAAAAATAACGGGCCCAACACCGACTACAGAGGCACTCCAGTAGCCACAATGTTGCAGTAAAATAAACATCCAGCCACGATTACTGTCTTTTTCCCACCATCAAGCCAATTGATTATCCAATATGCCAGTTCCCCCTTGATTTCATGCATGCAAGCCTTCAACAGCAGCCTACCATGTGTAACTTTATCAAAGGCCTTCCTGACAAGTAGAGAGGCTACGTCTGTCGTCCTGTCCTCGTCAACCATCCTGATGACACCATCAAAGAACTCGGAAAAATTTGTGAGGCATGAACTCCCATTTACTCCCACGCTGACTTCTCTTAGTCAAAGACAGTCTTTGATTAACCTATCTTTCCAAACGTATGTAGATCTTGTCTCTCAGAATCTTCTCAAAGGACTTACCAACCAGATTTGTTGAGCTTACTCGTCTATAATTCTCAGATTGATTTTTTGCAGCCCTTCTGGAATTAGGGCACAACGTTTACTACCTTCCAGTCTTCGGGGACCACAGTTGTGGTCAATAATTATGCAAAAATATCAGGCAGAGTCCCCACGTTTTCTTGTCTGCCTCTTGCAGTGTTCATGGATATACCTGGGCAGGATAAAGAGATCCATCCTCCTACATTCCTTCTAATACACTCAACACCTTCTCTGCTTTGATGTGGACAGTCCAGAGGATCTCAGCACTATGCTCCCTAAGTTTCCAAGTTTTCATGTATTTGTCCATGGTAAACAAAGTGGAGGCGTATTCTTTGAGGACCGCACCCATCTCCTGTGGTTCCACATATACCTGTCGACTTCGCTTCTTGAGGGGTCCTGTTCTCTCTCTAGTTATTTTTTTCCATTAATATATTTAAAAACATCTTTGAATTCACCCCAATTTTCTCAGGAAAAGATGGTCTCGTGCTTCCTTTTTGTCCTTTTAATTTCCTGTTTAATTCATCTCCTATAAACCTGTATACCTCCAGGGATTCCCTTGATCTTAGCTACATGCACCTGCGCCATGCCTGTTGTTTTAATTTTGCAATCTAAGCCTCAATATCTCCCGTCATCCAAGGTTCCTTTTCCTGCAAACTTGCTCGTCACAGGAACATATGGACCTTGAAGTCTAGCTAGTTCAGTTTGATGATCTCCCACTTTCCGGAGGTGCATTTGCTGCAAACAAATTACTCCAACCCCTGAGAGCTCCTCTCCAATTCATTCAAAATTCCCCTTGCCCCAATTAAGAACTTGAATCAGTTGACCAGTTTTGCTCTTCTTCGTAACTACTTTAATTAATAGACCTTTGATTACTGGTCTCAAAGAGATCCCCCACTGTCTCCTCATTCACTGTTCTGCTCCTTTTTCCAAGAGGAGGTCGAGTTTTGCCCCTTCCGTGTCGGCCCCCTCCGTCCCTCTTACGGAAAGTTTGCTGAACACACTTAACATATTGCACCACTTACAGGCCCCTGAACCTTTGACAGTCCCAAACTATGTTCGGAGAGAGAAAGGACTGCAGATGCTGAAGATCAGAGTCGAAAGGTATGCTGCTGAAAAAGAACAGCCGCTCAGGCAACATTGGACGAGTAGAAGAATTTACATTTTGCGCATCAGCCCTTCATCAGATATTATGAACAGACTTTCCTTGAAATGGTGTCTCTCTTGTTCATCGGATGCTGCCTCATAGACTGCGTTTTTCCAGCACCACACCTCTCTATGTTCGGAGAATTAAAATCCACAAAGATGACAACTGTATTACTTCTGCAAGTCTCCCCAATCTCGCTGCATTTTTCTTCCTTAAATGGTGAAAAGAAACAGTAACAGAACCTTTTAGAAACAATGGGAGACGTATGATTTTTCAAAAGACAATACTTTTTAAAAAATGACTTTTTGGAAAGCCTGATGAATTTTATTTCTTGAATTGGGCATAAGGTTTGAAATAGATAGTGTGGGGAAGGGGGATCAAGCTTTTTTGAAACTGCAGAAGCCTTTGGACAAGTTTCTACAAGGGCGAAAGCCTAAGTCAGAAGAGCAAATGGCCCCTTCAAGATCCAGGAGGCCGTCAATGTGTGGTACAACAGCAGATACGTGAGATCCTGAACAAATGCTTTGCTTCAGTATTTGCTGTGGAAAAGGTATGGAATCTGAGAAACTTGGACAAATATGCAGTGATGTGCTGAAAAGACTCCGCAATAAATGAATTGTTGATTATTTGGAAAACAAACTCAACTGATTCACTTGTGCCCTTTCGGAAATGAAATCTGACATATAGCAGGGTCTAGTTCACAAGTGACTCCAGATCCACAGCAATATTGTTGACTCTAAGCTGCCTGCAAGCAATTAGCGGTGAGCAATGTTTGCTATCTATCCATTAATCACCTCACCTGAAGAATATATATGTGTAATTGCATACTTCCATCGTTAGCTCTGCAAACACATCCAGCTGCAGTAATTCGTTCTGGCTTTGTAATATCATTTAAGCCTTTTCCACTCTCTGTAATACTCTCACCACCTCCAGCAACTTCAACTCTCTCTGTTCCTATTAGGTCATTAAATCCTAACAATATTTCCTCTTCCGACTGAATCCTCCGCAAGTAAACCCCTTTGCAATCCTTTTAACAAATACTTCTGTGTTTTGTCTGTTAATAAAACAGACTATCTTTTTTAAATTATTAAATGACTTTTCAGTGGTCTTCTGAGCGTCTCTGAATCGAATCAGATGCTTTTCGTCCTGAGTCAGGGGCAGGTGGGAATTTCTTGCTGAGGTTTGGGTTGATTCAATAGAATGTCCTTTTGTTGAATGTTTCCCACTGCTGCTTCAAATGTTTTCCACTGTTCACTTACAGACACTTATGTCAGGCTGCTTACATTGTTAACTTTGGCCAGTTCTCCTCTCAAAATCATATAATTGGCTTTGTTTCTGTTTTCAAATGAAATGTGTCCTTTCTGTCGTCACCTTAAAACTTCCTAATTCCTTTTAATTTCACTTCATAACAATTTCCCGGCGGAACACTTAAGATGAGATCATTCCTTCACTAAGCTTCATCACCCGACGATCGATCTGAGATAGTCAATTCCCAAGACAGGTGCACAACGAGTTATTAATAGAAACACCGACATAAAATTTATTAGAACTTCTTATAGAATATCACTCTTGCCAGTTGACAGTCCAAAATTGTATGGAGATTGAACTCACATAAAATTATCAGAGTGCCTTTGTTACATTTTCCAATTAATTCCTTTTTAGTGAATAAAGAACAATGAAATGCTGATATGCGGTCAAACGACTGCTCGCCTCCTTGTATTGTTAACGTATATTGCGCAGAATTTGGATTTAGATTAATTTAACTGCATAATCTGAGGCCAAAAGCTTTCTCTGCCATGGCGTTTTTGCCCATTTCTGTCAGAGTTACCCATCCTGCATTCCCATTCTGCCTAAGTCTCCATGAGGTTGTGTGCAATTACATATTACTGAATACCTTTAAACCTGGTGTTGACGCTGCAAACACGTTACTCTTGTGCATAAATTTCATTTATCGTTTTGTCACAACTCCATATATGTTATTGTAGATAGTTTCTTCATTCCAGGAATGAACAGTAAAATCCAAGATTTGGCCAGAATTTCCTGTTCCAAATCTATTCACTGACGTGCAGCTTTAATTAGATTTTGTCCCTTTTTCTTCCATTCTGAATGACTCCAGCCACAACTTCATGCTATTCCAATGCTTTACCTTTTCTCTTTGGATTTGGAAAGCTCCTTTCACCAAAACACTGTCGCTGGATCTTCTCTGTTGTGGAAAGCTCCACCCATAAACGTACCGACATTATTGGCCAAGACACTTATCCCAGCACGGTCCCATTGATGCCAAGTGAAATAGAACTTTTCTATTCACTCGTTGAATGAGGAGGTCTCTGGCTGGCAAGCATTTCTTGTTGTTGATTTTAGAGAGGTGCATTTTAGAGAGGAATTGACAGGCAACCGCTTTACAATGGGTGTGGAGACACACTACAACTTCCATGGCAAGTGAGGATGGCCGATTCCATTCTGCACAGTGCATACGTGCATCAGATAGCGTTTTTCCTTAACGTCAGCAATTATTTAATGCTCATTTGCATATTGTAAATTCCAATGTATTCGAAATATTTATTTAATATTCAACGATTTTTGGCTAGTGGGATTCGAATCTATGTCCCAAAACCCTGAGCTGAGATTCCGGATAATACCACTAGGTGAACACATCGCCTGCTGACTGGTTGCTTAGTCCAGTGCAACATGAGTCAAATGCTTTATTCCTATACAATAGGTTGATCCGTACACCTTCCTACACTTTGGTGATTTTACTCAGTGTCACTCCATGTGGTATCCCTCATTGTGTGGATCTAATTGCTGCCTCTGTTATCGCCTCTCGTTTCTGCTGCCGCTCCAGATCTGAGCAAACTGAGTTCTCCACTCCAAGGAGATGAGGCAGCACAGGCCAAGAATGGACACTGGGAGTTATCAAACTTCTGTGGTACTCAATGTCATTCTATGTGTGCAACTCACACTGCTTCAGTCTAATTTCCATCCTTTCTATTTTCTCTCTCCTACAAATAATCAGGAAGTTCCTAACTCAATCGACTCCCCAACTGCTGGGTGGCTGGTCCATCACCTCATCGAAGATGGTTGGTCAGCCAGTGAGACAAAAGCGAGAGAGGTCTGGAGCCTTCCATAAATCATGCAGTATGGTAAGATCACACACAGCGCACAGAGCAGAGAGCAATTAGAGGGCTCCAAACATCGTCAAATGAGACATGATTTAGATAAAATGCGGAAGGGGAGAAAGGTACAGATACATCTGAGGCTCAATCACCAGCTCTACTTTAAGGTTTGTGTACTAAAATAGCATAGGAAGTTCCATGTTATGAATCCAGGCCTATGTTGTCTTAGTGAGCATCAGTACAAAAGAGTGAAAACAGGCCTCCCACGAAAGTGTGACAAAGATACCTGGAATCTCTCTGTTCTGTGTTCCCTGTCTAACACTTTATTCATGGCATGTCTTACCGACTCTTGTCTTCAACCGTGGCAACATCTTGAAAACATTTTTCTGAGCTTTTTCAAGATTCATAACAACCTTCATGTAGCATGGAGATTAGAGTTACAGAGTATTCCAATTATGACCCAAATTTATTTAGAATCTTAACCATCTCCTGAAGTCTTTACTTCCCTGAGCTCCCCAGTCTTTTTCCACAGTGAGACTGGATGAAAAATTTGTTAAGAATCTTAACCATCTCCTGAAGTCGTTCCACACATCGATGGCCTCATTGATCTTTACGTGCTCCTATTTCCTCCCAGTTACTCTCTAGCCCTTAGTATATTATAGAATCACTTTGAATTCTCCTTAAACGTCTCTGCTGACGCTATTTCATGTCCCGTTTTTGCATTCCTGATTGCCATTCAAAGTGTATTTCTCCAACCGGTATGCTGCCCAAGAGATTCACCTGTTCGACCTGACTATACCTGACGTGTCTCCCCTATTCCATGAACAGAGTCTGAGTTGTCATCTATTGTTTCCTAATTCTGTCAGCATTGACCATCACACGATAAAGGAACATGCTGGCCCTGGATGCTTGTTTTATCGCACTTTGAAAATATTCCCACTTCCTTCGACATCCCTTTCCTTGCAAAGAGACTCCTCCAATTACAGTTTGAACGTTCATGCCTACTACTTTCAAGATTGGTCTTTCCCCATTTTATCAACTTAACCTTGTGAGAAAAGGCTGTCCTTTCTCATAACTATTTTCAAACGAATTGAATTCGGATAGCTCTGTCTCTAACTGACACCCCAGTCCCTTTCCCCACCTCCTTTCCCGAGGGAAGGTAATATTCTTTCCCCTTCCTCCTGTCAGGATTGATTGGGCGTTTACTGGAACGTAATGAGCAAATTCCTCCCTGCCAAATGCTTAACACTGGCTGTCCCATTCGAGTTTTGGGAAGTTTAAAAGCCCCTACCATTACAACCCTATTCGTATCATTGATATTTGCGATCTCCCAACATATTTGTTCATTAATCCTCCACTGATTATTAGGGATCAATTGCATCAAACTTCTTAATCTGATACTATTCTCATTCCTCAGTTCCACTAACATAGCTTCACTGGATGATCCCACAGGACTATCCTCTATATGTACTGCTGTGATGATTAATGCTATTAAAACCCATCACCACCTCTCCTCTCTTTCCTCCCCTTATACCATCCCTGCAGTTTCTGTACCTTGAAACAATGAGCTGTCAGTCCTTCACTGCCCAAGCTGTGTTTCTGTAATCTGTATAATACCGCAGTCCCATGTTCCCATCCATGATCTGAGTTCATCTGCCTTAACTGTCCGGACCCATGCATTAAAATAAATGCTGTTTATCGTCAGTTTTCCCTTATTGCCTGCTGCATTCTTGTCTGTCTTACCACTTGAAATTCCTCTTTTACTTGTGCCCCAGACTCAACCTTCTAGCTGGCCTTACAACGGTTTCAAGTCCAACATTCTACTAGACTAGCTTAAATCCTCTCGATTAGCTCTAACTTTTCTCCCCAGTTGGATGTGGATCCCCCTCCCACCCCAATTCAGGTTTCTTTTCATTCTGTCTACACGTGCTGTCACCTTCCGGTATCTCTGGACTTCTCTAACAACGACACTTCATTCCTCAGTACTCCACAAGGGCCTCCAGTTCATTACGTATGTCCTTCACGTATTATATTTCCCGCAGAGTACTACCTCACACCGAACAGAAGTAAACTCCATCTGCTATTACTCTGCGCTGTTTATCATGTGATCGACTTCGGACTGTAGACTGAGACCATCTGCCTCACTGTGCACAACACCCTCATCTTTCATGTCGTCTGCATTTCTAATAATGAAACCTTCTACTTTCACATTCAAGTCATTAATTTGCATAATAAACAACAATGGTTCTTGGACTGGTCCCTGCGCTCGAACGCATTTCAATCACAAAAGAAGTCTATCCACCAACTTGGGATCCAATTTGCCATCTTCCCTTGGATCCTATGGGCCCATCCCTTTTGGACCTGCCTTCAATGTGGAACCATGTTAGAATCCTGATTCAAGTCCATGTAATCCACATCTTCTGCACTGCACTCATCGATATTTTTGAAAATCATTTTAAAACTAAACTCAATTGAATTCATCAGACAGATTCTTCCTCTATTCAATCGGTGTGCTTATCCCGAATTCATCCTTGCCTTTTCAGTTGTAGATTCATCTTCAGAATTGTTTCCAATAATTTCCCTCCCACTGATGTCAGACTACCTGCTTGCAAATACCTGGCCTATCCCTGCTGCCCTTCTTGAACAAAGGAACCACATTTGTTATCCTCCAGTCGTTTGGCACTTAACCTATCGCACGCCAGGATCCCAGCAATCATTTCACTTACCTCCCATAGCTGCCTGTGATACTTTTCATTGGACACTGAGTATTTCTCCACTTTCATGCCTGCGAAAACATATAATACCTTCGCATTTAATACCCCTCATTTTAATCACCCTCGTCCACCCTCTATAATTTTGAAGGGCTTCCCTGTTCAGATTGTATTCTAATTTCTTTATCAAACTCATGACATTACTTTACCAGTATTCACTGGAGTTATTGCCTTTGCCATTCACTAGTCAAGGATCCCATTGGCCCTGAATTCTTTCTGTATCACGCTAAGATTCTCCTACTTTAGATTATAGGCTCTATTGTATATAGTTTCTCTAAGTCTATGTTTGTCAGATCCTGTCTAATGGTCGTGGTAATTTTGTGTGATAGAGATATTCTAATGACAAATGGCCTTCACCAAATTTAGGCACATCACTCCTACACAACCCTTATCTCTTTCCATAATGACTTCGAAACTTACAGAATTATGGCAATTTACTCAATAGAACTATAAAGTCCTTATCCCTGTTATCTTGTCCAGTAACTCCAGCCCACCCTGTGTCTAAAACAATGTCCTTGCCTTACCAAACTCTCCATTTGTGTACCTTCTTCCACTATCCACAAAAGGTATCAATGCAACCTTCTCCAAACCCCACAGTACTCGTCAATCCTGTTGTATAGCACCTCACTCCGTGTAATCTTCTACCATCCATATAAAATTCCTTACCTGCACAAACCACTCCAGCTCATGCAGCCTTTCCTGCCAGTCCTCCCTTTGTGTCCCTTATGAAACCACTTGCCACTTCCTAGATCTGTAACTCGCCCAATCTCTGAAATCTTCTCTGTCTCTGTGACCTCCTTCCGTCTCGAGTAGCCTTCTTAATTCTGTAACCTCCTGCCACCACTAAAACCATCCGTCAATATCTAACATCGTCTTGATTATTGTCACCTCTTACAATCCCGACAACGCTCTCTGCATTGTCAGTCTGAAGATTCCTTTCTAATTCTGAAACCCTGAGTATTGCTAACTTCATCCATTCTCGACAGCCTTCCCTCTCTCTGTAATCGATTAGAACCTCCACCGTCCTCCCTATTGTGGTACCCTTCTCCAGTCCCTCTTAAACTCACTCCTAAACTCCAGTTCCTTTGAAGTACCCTGGCTATATCCTCTTCCTATCCCAATAACCATTGTGAAGATTGTGAGCTTGGCCAGTTTTTGCAATGCTTATTATCATAGTATTTTCCTCCAGTGAATCACCCTTGTCTCTTGAACCTTGTATGTTCCCTTCTATTTTGCTTAACTCTGAAAACAGGCTATTGTACACTCTTTGCCTTCATAAGCTTCTGCAGTCCTTACAAAGCTTCTCGTGACTGTCACTTGTTTCTGCCCTGAGAATTCTGCCTGCGACTGTAACCTTCGAATAATTAAATGAATGAATTAGCTTTTTGTCACATGTGCTCAAACGAGTAGAGTGAGAAGCTTTTGTGTCTCCACGTACAGCGTCATCTGATTTACAAAGGCAACTATTTACTGACTCTTCAATTATAAGGTTAGGTAAAATGCAGGAATGTCACCAACACGCAGTATCATTTTAAGTACAGAATCCTTATTAAGAGAATACAGATATGAAGATTTAAAAGAATATGTTGACGTACTCAACATCAAAGTTACTGCATACAGCTTCCAGATATAGCTGTGTAAACTGATCTGGATCACATAAACGTGCATTTGACTGTCACTTCCTCAGTCCCCCTCGATAGCAATGAAGTGATTAAATCTTAACAAAATTACTGATCAGTGTAAATATTGCTATGCCTACACTGGCTATCTCGGTAACTTCTTCCCAACTCTACAGTCCTCCCTCTGGCAGTAATCGCCCCCAGTTCCTGTAATCCTCTGCGTGTAACCTCCTCGAATCAACAGAACACACGTCCAATCTCTCACTCTGTCTGTATCAGTGTAAACCTCGCCATTAAGTACAAACTTCACTCTCCATGTCAACTCGCTATAGCAGTTCCTGCCCCAGAAGGTCCTCCTGTCAAAGGAGCTGGCCATGCCTGCGTATCTGCCCTCAATCCCCTCATATTTCATTATCTGTGTCATCTTACCTGTACCATTCAATTCACCTTATTGATGAAGCAAGTCCCAGTCTGCTGAATTGTACATATCTATGTGATCTCTCCCAGATCCAAAATATCTCCCTTAACGTTCTCATGCCACACAATCCTCACTACCTGTAATCTACTCCTGTTCTAGAAAAATCTTCCCCTCTCTGCGAATTGTTTCAACCCACCCCTCCTTATAAACTCCTATATCGCCTACAATGTGGCTAATCAGTGTAACTGCTTCCTGTCCCATTAAGAATATTAATCCGTAGAGAACCGATAATCCTTGTATTCTGTGTAATCCTCTCAGATCCCTGCAATACTCCCATTTGTAGAATCCTCTCCAATGCCTGTGATATTCCCAATCCAGTTCCTACAAGACTTACTGTCGCAACATCCTCCCATCGCTTTCACACGCCCTGTCAATGCAAGTTCCAGCAGTCTCTTCATCCATCTACTCATCTTCATATTCTGCTTCTGCACTGACGCCCCTATCTGAGCAAAGTCACCCTCCGCCACAACGTCCCGAGCCTAGGAACTTCCTCCATCACCATGCATCTTCACAATTACTGAAGCCTCCGGTTGCCACTTCAACCCTCGGAAAGTTGCACACTCCTCCAGTGCTGATGTCCCTCCCTGTTTCTGTGACCTGCACCAGTGCCCTTCTGGTGAAAATTGCCGAGGAAGAGTTGTTGAGTTCGGGCTATGTTACGGAGGTAGGAAGATCTTCAGAAACTGGAGGACCACTTAAATGTTGGAAGGGCCGTGGATCCTGCATTCGAGTAGAGGCAGCGGCATTTTATGAATCTGCAGTATTGGATCGATGATGGGTTGTGAATCATGAAGAATATTACAATCTGAATCACGGACTTCTTCTGATTGGACCAAGGTACTCAACAACAAATATTTTGTAATTTTAAATACACAAATCTGGGATCTTGCTGAGCTGAATCTTGAGAACTTTACTGGAATGGCTGAGCACAACTTCAGATTCCCAAGCTGGTAGATGTAGTCCAATTGTGAATCTATTTGGCCATTCTGTCTGAGTCTTTGACTCTGACTTGGTGCTGCTCATGTGACCTCCAGATCTGCATGATATACCAGAGTTCACATCAGCAAAACCTTAATTTGGAATTTTGTTAATTTATCTCATTATTATAAAGTGGCAAATTTGTAAAATGCACGAATTGGTTTCCAAGTGGAGAGAATGAAATATTCTTCATTAACCATGTAGTGACGTTTTGTGGATTCTGCCGTTTGCTATAGACTGTCATTCAGAGGATTATATAACCAGGGAATCTGAGTGCTGATTTTCATTTCCTTGTAAAATTTATCATCATGGAACTGTAACAGAGATGTTGCGCTGTGGGAAGACTGTATCGATGGTATCTCGCAAACTGGGTAACAATTTTGTGCAATGGGACTTGAGCACCAGGAGCTGGGAAACATCCTGCTGTTTGTATGCGGGGCTTGCACCAGACTGGGTGAGCGCAGCTAACTGGTGATATGACAGATCGAGAGCTTGGGATCTTCCTGTTGTGTCTGGCCTGGTAGCACATAGTTACTTACCTCTCATTTAGTCAGCCTGTTCCGTTCTCCATTCAAGGAAGGACACCCTCACTGTAACCCACATCTGCCGCTGAACGTCTCCCCTCTCTCTAACGCCTTCCAGACCTTACAGCCTCGCTTTCGTCTATCGTCACCTGCAGTCTGCAATGACCTTGTTCTTTGTTACTCTGTGAAATTCGTAGGTGCTTTGTGGAAACAGTCCTGAAGTAGATTTCAGTCACTGAAATAAAGTCCCCTTCTCCATCTTATACGGGAATTTTCTTTGTCAGAATGAGCCTCCTTGTGTGTCTGTCCCAAAAGAGGAACGAGGTATCATTTCAGCATCCATCCTATCAGTTCCCGGGGAATCCGGACATTTAATGTGTTCAATTATCATCCTGATGACTCACTGCAGGCAAAGGACTGAAGTATCCAAGTCAGTACACCTCTATGTTTCTGCAACCACTTCCTGTTGCTCTATCCCTCTGAAACCTACCCCAGCCTGGATAGTACCCCAAACTAATATTTAATGGGAATGCTTTACAACTCCTTACTTCTGCAAACTTCATACACTCTGATAATCCGCCTTAATCGCTATGAAATTCTCCGGCTTCTATAGTGCTCCCACTTTCTAATTTCTGTGAGTGCCATATCTGTATCCCCGAATCATTACACTTCTCCTTGTCTTGGTGAACGCTTTATCTCCGGAAGGCTCCAACAGCTCCAACAGCCATGCCGGTCTGTAGAACTTCCTCTGGATACCACAACACTCGCAATGTCTGCAGACTCCTCCAGCCCACGCCCTGTCTATAACAACGTTCAGTCCTGCCAATCCTACTAACACGTCCCTAAAACCCTCCAAATCTGTGGAAGCTCCACCTGACCTTATAACTTTCTGGCTCTCTCTCACTGTCTCAGTGATTTCAAACATCACCAATTCCACAACTTCTTCCAGACTTATACTATGGTGAGTGGCGCCTGTCTCTAAAACTCCCCACACACGTTTAAAACAACACCCACGTCCTCCACCTATTCCAAGACTTCGGTTTCCGCTGCCTCCAACGCCTCATCTTCACCATGGGTATCCAATCCCTCTACACTTCCATCCGCCATGACCAGGGCCTCCATGTCCGACGTTTCTTCCTCTGCCAACGTCCCCAACAGTACCCTACTGACGACACTCTCATTCATTTGGCTGAACTTGTCCTCAACGTTAACATTGTTTTACTCGAATCCTTCCACTTCCTCCAGACCAACGGGTAGCCATGTGCGCCCGAATGGGGCCCAGCAATGCCTGTTTGTTTATTGGCTATGTAGAACAGTCCATCTTCCATAGTTACACCGGTACCACTCCCCACCTCTTGCTCTACTACATTGATGACTGCATTGGCGGCACCTCATGCTCCTGAGAGGAGGTTGAGCAATTCATCAGCTTCATCAAAACATTCCAAACGAAACTTAAATTCACCTGGACCATCTCTGACACCTCCTTCCCGCTCCTGGACCACTCCATCTCCATTATTGACGACCGACTTGCCACTGACATCTTTTGACAAACCCCCCGACTCCCACAACTACCTGGATTATTCCTATTCCCAGCCTACCTCCTGCAAAAATTCCATTCCGTATTCCCAATTCTTCCGTCTCCGCCATGTCTGTTCCGAGGAAGACTACTTCAACCACAGAACACATCAGATGGCATCTTTCTTTAGAGACCACAATTACCATTCCCACGTGGTTAAAGATGCCCTCCAACGCATCTCATCCATGTCCCACCTCTCCGCCCTGAAACCCCACCCCTCTAACCGTAACAAGGATAGAACCCCCCGGGAGCTCACCTTCCACCCTACCAACCTTCGCATAAACCGCATCATCCGCTGACATTTCTGCCACCTCCAAAAAGACCCCACCACCAGGGATATATTTCCCTCCCCATCCCTTTCGGCCTTCCGCAATTACCGTTCCCTCTGTGACTACGTGATCAAAACCACACGTCCCGATAACCCACCCTCCGATCCTGGCACCTTACCCTGCCTCCGCAGAAATTGACAACCTGTGCCCACACCTCCTCCCTCATTTCCATCCAAGGCCCCAAAGGAGCCTTCCACATCCATCAAGGTTTCACCTGCACATCCCCCAATATCATTTATTGTATCTGTTGCTTCCGATGCGGTCACCTCTACATTGGGAGACTGGACACATCCGAGAAGAGCGCTTTAGTGGACATCTCCAGGACACCCTGACCAATAAACCCCACCGCTCTGTGGCCCAACATTTCAACTCTCCGAGAACATGCAGATACTGGGCCTCCTGCCACGCCGCTCCCTTACCACCCGGTGCCTGGAGGAAGAACGATTCATTTTCCACCTCGGAACACTTCAACCCCACGCTATCAATGTGGATTTCACCAGTTTTTTCATTTTCCCTCCCCCCATCTCACCCCAGCTCCAAAGGTCCAGCTCAGCACCACCCTCATGAAGTGTCCTTCATGTCTGTCTTCCTTTCCACCTATCCACTCCACCCTCCTCTCTGACCTATCACTTGCATCCCCACCCCATTCCCCTATTGTACACTATGCTAATTTCTCCCCAACCCCACCTCCTCTCATTTTTCTTTCCACTCTGCAGGCACTACCTCTATTCCTGATGAAGGGCTTTTGCCGGAAACATGAATTTTCCTGCTCCTCGGATGCTGCCTGGCTTGCTGTGCTTTTCCAGCACCACTCTAATCTCGACTCTAGTTTACAGCATCTGCAGTCATTGTTTCTTACCTCTAAAACTCACCTGGCTGTGGAAACCATCCAATTGATACAACACTACTCATTTCTGTAATCTCACGCCACCTCAACCATTGTCCCCATCTCTATAAACTCTGCCTGCCACTAGTACTCTCCCTGTACGTGTCAATACCCCCAGTGACGGCAAGCTCCTTGGCTGTATAATGCCCACCAGACCCTACCACCATCACTATCTGTGTAATAACCTTCATCTTCATATCCAACTTGCTGTCACCTTCTCTCACCTTTGCAACTCTCCCTATTTCATGACATTCCTCAGTCGCTAAACCCATCCCTGTCTGTGTAATCCTCTCCAGTCTCCATAATACGCTCAATCTTTTTAACCTCTTGAAACCCTGACAGCTTCCCCACCTCCACCCCTCCACCCCTCAACTCCCCACTCCCATGCACACTCCATCAGATGCTATATATCTCCCTATCAGTGTGACGAATTTGAGGTAATTAAATTCTCCTTATATCTGTAGACAAATCTTCTCACTGTAGCCCATCCTAATATCATGAGGTACTCTAGTGCCTCACAACACTTTGTATGACTCAGCCTCCATCAGTCACGGTAAGGTTCCCTATCCTTGTCCAGCATGCACAACACTCATTCATTCTAAAATATCTTCTAGTGCATAAAACCAGATCATTCTCCAATACTCGCCAGTCCACACTACCCTCTCTGTCCATTTAATATTTTTCAGTCCAAACCACACTCCTTATACCTATAATTTCCAGGCCCGCACATCATCCCTATCCCGGAGCATTCTCCAGTCAATACCATCCTCCCTGTTCCTGAAATAAACTCCAGTGCATACCATCCTCCCTATGTCTATTACGTTCTTCAGTCCATGCCATCATCCCTATCCCTGTAACATTCTCCAGTCCATACAACCTCCCTATTCCTGTCACATTCTCCAGTCATGGACTCATATAGAGTCCTGAAGATTTTCAGCATGGAAACAGACCATTCAGTCCAACCCGTCCATGTCGACCAGATATCCCAATGCAATCTGGCCCCACCTGCCATCACCTGGCCCATATTCCTCCAAACACTTCCCAAACATATTCCCAATCAAATGCCTCTTAAATGTTGCAATTGTACAAGCCTCCACCACGTCCTCTCACATTCTCCAGTCCATACTAACCTCTCTATCTCTGTCATATTCTGCAGATGCGGCAAGTGGCATTGAATGTGCCACAACCTTGATTCCCGTGAATGCCAGCACATCCTGCTCAATGTAGTATCTAATGATCTGCAGCGCCACACACATACCTAAACCTGGAATCTAATCCAGGCCCCTCTATTGCTGCAACTTCTCCCAATGCTAAATTCCTTTCTCCAAGTGGCATTCAGCAGCACCAGCAACGAGCCTTAAATGTGTAACGTCCTCCTGCCGCTCGATGCCTCCCTGTCTCTGTACATCCCCCCTTTAACCCTAATATCAGTGAAACACTCCCTACGTTTGCAGCAATGTCGACGAAAGGTCGCTTTAACTGAAGTGATCAAATATGATTGAACTGTCTGTTTGGAAGCGTGGCTGCAGAGTGACCATGCCTGGGAAGTGAATTTTGAAAGGTTGCCATGATTTTCGCAGCATAGGCAAAACGACAAACAAAGTGTTGTGAAGAATCAATGCAGTTTGCGAATTAGTGAGACAGCCAATTCAACCTGGGAATTTCACGGAAAATGAAATTTATGGAATTAATTAAATTTCAGAGTCATTTTAGTAAAACTGAAAAAAAACTGAGGATGTACTTGCAGCAAGGGCAGTACAGTAACTGTGTATTAAAGTAATCTCCATCCGAATTGGATGACTAATGACTATCAGTGTTGGAATGGATGGAATCCAGGATTGTATGTGAGATGATTTTGTGTAACAGCATATCAAGGATCAACCAAGAGAATGGACTGTTCGAGATCACGTATTGTGTACAAAGAAATGTCTAATCATCTCATATCAGCGAAGTTTTGTGTGCAGAGAACCAGAATATTATAAAATCGTTTTTTTTTTGAGTTCAAAACAGATTTGGTTAAGATTATAATTCGTAGGAAGGGAATCAGGCCATTTGCCCATCCAGTATGCTCTGCCCATCAATGGGATCATGGCTGGTCTGATAATCCGCAATTCTACTTTCCTGCCTTTCCCGCGAAAGCCTTGTTTCCCTGATTAATTAAAGTCTGACCTTCTCTTCTTTCAATATACTTAATGACCTAGCCTCGCCAGCGCACTGCGTAAGGAATCCCACAGGTTCATTCCTCTGTGAGGGAAGAAATTGCTCCTCAACTCTCATGAGTGAATGAGGGTCTTGCTAGGATTTTCTGCCTCCAGTCACACTATCTCGAACAAGGGAAACCAAAGGAAGTAGCAAAAATCGTTATTGAGGTTACGACAATGCATGTTGCCGGTATAAACTTTGCTGCGGCATTTGTAAAGTTTCCTAATGTTAGGTTGGTCCGGAAAATATGTGGAACAGCCCATTTTTCGCAGTTACACTGGCATCATATCCGTCGTTTTCCTCCATTGCATTGCTGACTGTACCGGCGCCACCTCGTGCTCTCACGAGTACTTTGACTTTAACAATGCCTTCCCCTCTGACCTCAAGTTCACTTGGGCCGTTTCTGGCATTTCCCTCTTCTTCCTGGACATCTCCCTCTCCGGGGACCAACTCAGCATGGGAATCTATTCAAACCCACGAGCTCCCACACCTGCCTGAACTCCACGTCCTCCCATAACCCCTCCTTGTAAAATCGCTATCCTTATTTCCCAATTCCTCCGCTGTGTCTTCTCCCAAGAGGATAAATTCCATCCCAGAACATCCTGGATGGCCTTCTATTTTGAAGTCCTCAAAAACGCCTTCCAGTGTATCTTTCCCACTTCACACGCATGAAAAATACGCCTTCAACTGCATTCTACACTTACGTGAGGAACAAGAGGCTGGGCAAAGTGAGGGTAGGCTCTTCAGCGATCGTGAAGTGAAATAGGTATCTGGAGTAGCGGGAGGTAGGGAAGGTCCTTCGATAATACTTTACTGCAATATTCACTGCTGAGAGCGATCTTGTCGTTTGTGTAGTCAGCGCGAAATAGGTTGATATATAAGAACATGTTTATGTTGAGAAGGTGGATGTGATGAACATTTTGAAAAACATTAAGGATAGATAAATCCCCTGGGCCAGAAAAAGATATACCCAAGATTAACACAGGAACAGAGGGAAAAGATTGTTGTACGTATGACGATGATCTTTGTGTCCTCACTGACCATTAGAGACATGCTGGATAATTATCGGGTGGCAAATGTTATTGCCTGGTTCAAGACAGGGACGAAGTCTAATTGTGTGAATTCGAGACCAGTTAGTCATACGGGCAGTGGAGGCATATCGGAAGAGTAGGACAAGTTTTAAACAAGGAATCAAGCGGACGAAAAGCGGTCTTGAAATAGCGATAGCAAGCAGAATCAAGGAAAATCCCAAAGCATGTTATTCTTATATAAGAAGTAATTGGGTAACTGGGGAAAGGATTGGTCCACTAAATGATAAAGAATAAAGACGGTGTGCTGAACCTGAGAGAATGTGTGAGATTCTGAATGATTGCTTTGCATCAGTGTTCACTGAGGAGAGGAACATACTGAACCTTGAGATTAGAGATAGAAGTTTGATTAGTCTGGATCACGTTGGCATAAGTAGGGAAGATGTGTTGGGTATGTTAGAGGTTATTAAATGGACAAATCCCCAGGACCGGATGGGATCTATCCCATGTTGCTGAATGAGGCGAAAGAGGAAATACCTGGGGCCCTGACCGATACCTTTGTGGCATCCGTAAATATAGGCGACGTGCTGGATGACCGGAGAGGATCTTATGTTGTCCACCTGTAGAAGAAGGGTAGTAGGAATATTTCGGATAACTACAGACCAGTGAGCCTGACGTCAGTGTTTGGGAAGTTAATGGAAAGGGTACAGAGAGATAAGATCTACTTATATTTAGAAAAGAATCAGTTAACAATGATAGGCAACATGGTTTTGTGCAGGGGAGTTCGTGCCTTACCAACTTAATAGAGTTTTTTGAGGAAGTGACCAAGTTGTTAGATGAAGGAAGGGCTGTTGATGTCATATACATGACTTTAGTAAGGCGTTTGATAAGGTTCCCCATTGTAGGCTAACGGAGAAAGTGAAGTCACATGGTGTGCAGGGTGTTCTAGCTAGGTGGATAAAGAACTGGTTGAGCAACAGGAGACAGTGAGTAGTAGTTGATGGGAATTTCTCGAAATGTAGAAAGGTGACCAGTGGTGTTCCACAGGGTCCACTGTTGTTTGTAATATTCATAAGTGATCTAGAAGAAGGTACTGTCAGTATGATCAGCAAGTTTGCAGATGGCGCAAAGATTGGTGGAGTAACAAAGAGCATAAGGGACTGTCAGTGAATACAGGAGGATATAGATAGATTGGTGAGTTGGGCGGAAAAGTGGCAGATGGCTGGCAATCCATCAAATGTGAAGTGATGCATTTAGGCAAGTCCAATTCTAGAGCGAATTATACAACGAATGGAAGATCCTGATGAAACGGAGGGGTGCAGGCAGATTTGGGAGTGTAGGTCCATTGAACCCTGTCGGTTGCTGCACAGATGGATAGAGTGTTCAAGAAGGCAGTTGGTATGCTTGCCTTTATAGGACGGGGTATTGAGTATAAGAGCTGGCAAGTCATATTCAAATTGTACAAGACATTGGTTCGGCCGCATTTAGAATATTGTGAACAGATCTGGTCGCCACATTACCAAAGGGATGTGGACGCTTTGGAGAGGGTGCAGCTAAGGTTTACGAGGATGATGACTGGAATGGAAGGTGCTAGCTATGAAGAGAAGTTCAGTAGGTTAGGTTTACTTTCACTAGAAAAAAGGAGATGGGGGTTGGGGGCGTGATTGAGGTTTACAATATCATGAAGGGAAAAGACGGGGTGGATAGAGACAAGCCTTTTCCAAGGGTGAAAGATTCAATAACCAGAGGTCATTCTTTCAAGGTGAGAAGTGGAAAGTTTAAGGGGGATACACGCGGCAAGTACTTCACACAGAGGGTGGTGGGCGTTTGGAACCCATTGCCAGCAGAGGTGATAGAGACATGCACGGTAGGTGCATTTAGGCTCAGTCTGGACAGATGCGTGAGTAGGTGTGGAGAGCTGTGTAGTTATACTGCAGTTCTGTAAATCTCTGGTTAGACCACACTTGGAATATTGTGTTCAGTTCTGGTTCCCTCATTACAAGAAATATGTGGATCCTTTTTGAGAGGGTGCAGAGATTTTCAAGAATGTTGCCCAGACTGGAGGGCATTTCTTATGAAGAAAGACTGTGCGAGCTAAGGATTTCTCTCATTGGAGTGAAGAAGGATAAGGGGCAACCTGATAGACGTGAAGTCGTTTTAAGGAGTTTTCAAACGAGAGACTCAGGAGAAGATGAGTTGAAGAAATTTATGAAAGAAATGCCAAATTTGACGGCAAAGCAACTGATGACATTAGAGGGCGTTTAGAGTGTGGGCTGCACAAAGATATACCTGGAGGAAGAGAGTAGCATTGGAAGGCGAGATGAATAGTGTAGAAAGAATGACCAGTCAGAGACATTTCTCCCATGGCATAAGTGACTACCACAAGCAGACATTATTTTGTCGTGATTGGAGGAAGTCTCACAGTAGTTTTTTTAGTGGTTGGTTCCTTATACAGAGAGTGGAGAGTGCATGGAATGGACTGCCAGCGGGGGTAGTAGAGAAAGATACGTTTAGGAAATTTAATGGCCTCCTGGATCGGCACATGGATGATAGGTAAATAAAGGGAATATATGTTAGTTTGATCTTAGGATTTGATAACATTTCAGCACAACATCGAGGGCCAAAGGACCTTGTGTTTTCCTGTTCTATGTTCTGTGCTCTACGTTCCCTATGGTAGATTGGGTAATAAGTTCAGATCAATGTAAAATGATATGGGATCCAGTAGGAGCTAGTCAAACGTAGACAAAATTGGCTTGAAGTGAGGAAAAAGGTGGTAGTGGGAGACATTTTGTATTTTTTTTTACTGTAGGCAATTGACCAGCCATGTAGTGAGAACACTGTTCTTTGTCATTTGGATAAATTATTTGGATGAGAATATTTTTTTCTGGTATGTAACTTTGTGTGTGGCACTAAACTGGGTATTAACGTGGGCAGTGAAAAAGGGTATCTATGACAAAACAGGATGAACAGTACTGCTGAGATAGTGAGCTGAGGAATAGCAAATGGAGTTTAATTAGATAAATACAAGGTTTTGCATTTTGACAAGACAAACCAGGGTGGGACTTGTGCATTTAACGTTAAGGCCCAGAGTAGTGTTGTCAAACATAAATGTAGAGGTGCAGATACACAGTTCTTTAAAAGTGGTGTCACAGGTACACAGGGTGATGAAGCAGGCGTTTGGGACACTTGACTTCATTGGTCTGAGGATTGAGTGTCGGAGATGGAACGTCATATTACGGCTGTGCAAGAAATCGGTGGGGCCACCATGAAAGCATTTTTAACAGTTGGAAGACCTCATCTGATTCACTTACCCACTTTAGGGAAGGACATCTGATATTCTAATCTAGACTGGCTGACATGTGAGTCCAGACAGATCGCAATGTGGCTGATCTTGAACTGCCCTCCGATCAATTAGCAGTGGGACAAAGGATGCTGGTAAAATCAGTGACAATGACATCCCATAAATAAAAGAATAATTAAAAGAACATATTTCCCTCCCGACCACCGTGCTCCGTGAACATTTTTAGTTTCAGCAATTCGTATTGGCTTGGTAACACCATTCAGGTGCTGGCCACGCACTGTAACGTTTTCCCCACCTCCTCCACGTTGAACGTTTCCTGTTCCTGTTATCTCATAAAACCAAGACAATGCTTCTCCTTCCCATGCTGTCTTCCTGCTAGGAGACCCTTCTTCATCCCTTTCACTCTTACTCCTAAAATATACCCGCTTCAGATTTATTCATATGTTTGGTGATCTTCTAAGCCTCACAAAGTTAATACTTACTATTATGTCCTGAGTGAGGAACAGGTGGGAACTTCTTGCTGAGGTTTCGTCTGTTTCACTAGAATGCACTTCTGCTGAATATTTTATTCTGTTCCTGGAAATATTCTCCACTGCTCATTTACAGACACACTTTTCAGTCTGTTTACCCTGCTTACCTTGATCAGTTTTCCTCTCAAACTCATGCAATTGGCTACTTTACTTTCTCGTTATAGCGTACCCATTTTATGATTCACTTTAAAACTTTATCTTCCATTCAGCTGCAATTTATCACAATTTGCCTGATTATTCCTGATGAATACCGTTTACCCGAAACTTAGATTTTCCTGCTCCTCGGATGCAGACTGACCTCCGGTGCTTTTCCAGCACAACTCCACACTAGACAATGCCCAAGGATGGACAGGGGACTTGATGAAACATTACCCAGGAGGCCTGACTCTGTAAGTATGACGATGTCAAACTGTTTCCTGACCGCGTAAATACAGGGAATAAAGGTGACAGTGGAGCCGGGAATAATGGGTTCAAAATGATAAATCAGAATCACTCTTTCCGAATGTGTGTTGTTTTTTCAAATCAGATACATGAATTCTCTGCATACATTGAGGGAAATGGATGTGATTTAATGGCATTAGCGAGGTAAGGTGACAGGGTGACTGATATTTGGAACTGAATTTAGAGAACATTTACAGATGCGACCGTTATACCAAGAAGAAACGGAGGTGGGGGAGATCGCCAAATTAGGGATGGCAACTGTATGAATGTAAAAGAGAAACTGACATCAAGTGATCAATGTATGACATAGATGATTTAGAGTTGAGAACCAAGTGTAGTGTGTGACAGTTCACAGATGATGCGAAGCAAATGGAGGGCACTGTAAGTCTGCAGAGTTGACAAGGGTCTGTCCGATGGCGCATAATGTTTGCAAATATGAGGTCATCGGTTTTTTGCTAGGAATAATATTTAAATGGTGAAAAATTGCAGCATGCTGTTGTGCATTGGGGCTTGTGTATCCTGGTGCATGAATGACAAAAGTTGATTTGCAGGTGTAAAAGTTAAGAGGGAAAATTGAACAATGTCCTTCATTGCAAGAGTGATATAGTTTAAAATCAGGGAGACTATGTTACAATCGTAGATGGTTCTGATGGGGCCACAACTGGAGTACTGTGTACAGTTCTGGTGTTTTACATAAGAAAGGATGTACTGGCACTGGATTCAAATTATAATGTGGAGGAAGTTGACTAGATGGATTCTGGAGTTGCGGAGCGTTGCCTTATGAGTAAACATTGAGCATACTGAGATATATCCTTTGAAATTTAGAAGAATGAGATGGATCTCGTAAAAAAAACACACAAACACAAATAAGATTGAATCAGGGAGAATGTTTCTCCTGGTGGATGAAATTCGAATTCGGGGCCACAGTGTGAAAATAAGGAGGAGCAGATTTCGGACTGACCAACCCAAAGGATTGTGCATTTGTGGAATTCGATGCCCACCAAAACATTCGAGGCTCGCTCGTTGAAAGATGTAAAGGCAAAAACATTGAGACTTATGAACACTGCAGGAATGAATGGTCAATGGTTCCGGGCAGGTAAGTGGCGCTGATTCCAAGAAAAGGTCAGGCATGATCCGATTGAATGGTGGAGCAGACAAACAATTGGCCTACTCCTGCTCCGGTTTCTTGTGTTCTTAAGTATTGTCATTCTTTTATTGTTTTGTGCACAAAGTGCCAGTTGAATTGAGTTTGGGGAGTGATTTCCACCATGATACTGAGGGAATCTCATCAGCTCCCTACATTAATTGGTGTTTGAGCCCACACTGTGAGAATCACGTTGGGTTTCCCCCATTTCTCAATGCACACAATTCCAGAACAACTCCCCATGCACTGAAAATTCTGGAATTATCCAGCCATACTGAGAAGCAGTGCCGTCTTTGAAAGCACATAATGAACTGGGAAAAGCTCAAGTTGTGCAGAGCTACCCTGCACCGCCCTGATCGTGAGACTGTACGTGGCAGGCAGAGCGAAATAACTGCTCTTCCCAAACCCGCGTTGAGGGCTCGGGCATGGAGCTTCTTCTGGATGGGAAGGGTCACAGGCAGGATTTGCCCTTCCTGCAGGACCAGGTGTGGAGGCCACGACACCAGACCGTGCCTGCCCTCTCTTAAATTGCCACTTGGGTTAGAGCAGTCTTAGCAAACGAGAGGATGTCCAAGCCATCAGTTTAAAGGGAGACCCATGGAGAATCTCACTATTCCCCTTGAGAAGAACAAACAAGTGGCTCTGAGATTATCATAACATCTGTAACAGACTCGAAAGGCGTAATGGCCTCATCCTGTCTCTCTTTAACAGACTCGATGGCTGAATGACTTCCTCCTATCCTTCGGTAACAGACTCAAGGGGCGGAATGACCTCTTCTTGTCCCACTGTAACAGACTCGAGAGTCTTAATTACCTCTTCCTATCGCACTGTAACAGGCTTAAGATGCTGAATGGCCTAATCTTGTCCCTACGTAACAGACTCGAGAGGCTGACTGGCCTACTCGTGTCCCTCTGCAATAGCCTCGAGAAACTGAATGTCCTCCTGTTACTGTGTAACAGCTTCGAGGTGTTGAATGGCCTCCTCCTGTCCTTGTGTTACAGTCTAGAGAGACTGAATAGCCTTCTCCTGTCTCTCTGTAACATGTCTGAGAGGCTAAACGCCCTCCTCCCGTCCGACTGCGATAGGCACATGTGGACTGAATTTATCTCCACGTTCATGTGCAGCAGCCCCAGTGCTCTGAATGATGTCTAAAGTTTATGAAAGGCTTTGATAACAGGACACTTAACAAAAGGAGCAAAATTAAGCAGAGTCAGTGGGTAATCAATACTATTACCTTGACTTGTGATTTCTTGATATTTTCCCAGTACCTACCATTTGCAGTTAGCATGTTATTTTATCCCTGTCTACTTTTATAAACAGCGTGGGACAGATACAATCCTGCAGTCTTCTGACACGGGTCCCTCATGCAGGAAAGAAAGATTAAAAAGAGTGAAAGGTTTATACTTCATCCCTCAGTGACCTCATTCATTCCATCCAAACCCAGAAATTGTTCACTTTTATTGTGATCTCAAAAGTGTTGTAAGGAAGGGGTTCATTGAACCTGTTTGTTCAATGGCTGTGATAAATGTTCGTCTCCATGGATTCTAATTATCCCAGTGGAGTTTTCTCATTTTTAAAATGATAAATGGACTTCATTCAATGTATTATCCCATAATATGTGCGATAGCATCACCTACAGTACGAACAAGGATCAGCAGCTCCCCTCTCGTGGAAAGGGAAAGAGAGAACAGAGTCTGAGAACATTAGGCTCGAATGTTCCAGCAATGGATCCGAATCTAAGAACAGTAGACTGGAATGTTCCAATAATGGACAGGGGTTTATATTGGGATATTTGGCTTCTTTCGACATATTATGATCGATGGTCATTATCAAAGCGGATTCAATATGCATTTTATATTATTAATTATTTTTATTATCCAATCCTGGCTATCGTTGGTGTGCCTGGTAAGTCTTACTGTTCAGTTACTAATTATGTATTCGGTATTTTATATAATACTGTTCTCTTCGTCGACTCGATTCTCCTTGCTGCTGTTCGTATTTCTGCTCAGAGTCTGAATCCGGATATTCATTACATTAACCATTACATCAGTGAGTTGTTCAGTCACTCTTTCATTTTTTGCTTCTGGCAGTTCCACACACGGGTCTCTCTGTTGACCTCCTTCGTTTCAGCTGCGAACCAGGAATCATTGGAACACTGCCTTGTTATTTACATATAGAGAGTCTGAAGTCCCTCTGTTCTGCCGTGCTTTCAAACTCCGTTTCCTTCTCCTTACTCAGTCCCATGTCTGGCCAGTACATGAAGCTGAAACAGATGAATCACAACTGTTGTGATCCCTTTGACCACGAGCTGATTCCTGACACAATACCTTGACCATTCCTATTTGTAACAACTCACACCTCGCACATGCTGCTTGAAAATTGAGCTGTGAAATACATTCATAATGACGCAAATAATCTCGTGCTCATACTCCCAGCTGCAAATCTGCAGAAACAAGCCCGAATTGATACTCCGCAGCTCAACTCACAGTCAAATTCCATCCAAGCGTCCATCCTGTGCACACTAATCTATATTACTACATGGAGAAAGTGAGGACTGCAGACGCTGCAGACCAGAGTTGAAAAGTTTGATGTTGGAAAAGCGCAGCAGGTCTGTCAGCATCCGAGGAGCAGGAAAATCGACGTTTCGGGCAAAAGCCCTTCTTCAGGATGTAAGATTGGCGCGGGTAAGGGAGGGTGCATTTACTCTCACTTACAGTATAGGCTGCAAACCTTCCCGTGCTGAGCAGATGTCTAGTGCAAGTATCGTAACAATACACAGCCAATTTTGACATGTGCCCCCGTGCTGGGCAGATGGTTCAGCTTACTGAGCAATACACTAGCATAGTTAACACAGCTCTCCATAGCTGCTACCTTGTCATGGTTAATGATGTCCTGGCTGGTTCGGTGAGGTAAATGCAGAATAGGATACAACAAACCATTTTCGATGATTTAGCAATTACTTAGTTCATTTTTATGGATTTCACGATCTGAACCTTCCAAAGTATTACTCCTGCAGTTGCCCGGACTAGTCTGTCTTTTACTTTACCTATATTTCGACAGCATGGTCTCAAATAATTGTCTGTTTCTATCTTTCATGTGAATCTTTCTGTACCTCTGCATCTTTTTCCAGCTTTATTTCTTTGTTCCCTGGTGTAACGAATGCTGGCGCTATGAAGCTCAGAACAATGTAATTATGTCTGTCACTGTCAGCTATGTCCCATGCTTTGAGACACACCTTTGAAACTTGGTCAGTGCCTGTCCACTTTACGTCTGTGTTTGTCCCTCACAGCTGATCTTGTAGTCATAACATAGGGAAGCCCCTCGAGTATTATTGCAAAGGACCAGATATCAAACGTGTAGCTGAGGAGTTTCTGAAGAGTCATGTCTTTGAGAAGTTAGTGGTGCTGCTGGGGCTGGCTTGCTGGAATTTGTGCTGTGAACTGCCTCAGATATTAGGTAGAGCCGAAGGTTTGATGACCCAACTATGGGTGGAGCTTGAGGATTGTAGTGACAACATCTAGGCCTGTAACATGAACAACGAATAGGGCAGACATGTGAAGTTCTGAAATCACGGAGTGAGTGTGTATGGGGAAAGGGATCTCCCGTACCTGTCTCTATCTTTTCTCTTCCCTCTCTCACACACACAGGCACACATTGACACACACACACGTGCACACATACACATTCACACTCATACTCTGTGTCCATCCCCACACACACTCCCTCTCTCTATCAAGCACACACACACAGAGATTCGCACCCACACTATCTCTCGCTCCACCCCAGCCACATACTCTCAACCTCGGGTACACACACATTCACGCTCACACTATTCCTCTCTCTCCCCAGCACACACATACGCTCCCTCTCTCACACACGCATGTATATGTAAGTCTATGTGGTTAATTTGTATTTCCAAATTTGTACTTGTGGATACATTCTACTGTTTTTTTAACAAAAAGCATGCTATTTGTTGACAGTCAGTACATTTTACAATTTCTGCACACGTACTTTGGTAATAAAACGAATCTGGTTCCAAGTTAAGTCACAGACAGACTCCAAACAAAACGTGAATTACATTGTATGACTTTAGATGTCACATCCTTCAAATTCGTAACACCTAAAGTTATCTTGGGGCAGTGATTTAAATGATATTCTGAGATTTGATTATTTATCAATCCAGACCTGTGTCCGAACTGATTAAAGATTAAAGTCACATCAGGTCTGTTCAATTCTTTCAATTATAACTGCTTACCATATAAATTCTGTGTCAAGTTCTTTCTTCTCTCAGTAACATCTCTTGAAGGAGCAGGCTTCCGAAAGCTAACGTTTTCAAATAATTCGGTTGGATTATAACCTTGTGACGTGTGATATTTGATCTCGTCCAACCCAATACAACCCCGCATGTCATGGCTTTTATTGGTTAGTCATTCCGGTCTCCAAGCATTTTTTCTTTCTAACCCGATATGCAATATCTTGCATATCAGTCATTTGGGTGGCAATTTATTCAACACATTCTGGAATTCCAGATATACGACATCAACAGAAAACCCATTATGCACATTGCTTGTTACACTTTTAAAGAACTCAGGCAAATATTTCAAAAACGATTTATTCCTCAGATAGCCATATTGACTGTAATGGATTATGATTTCATTTCAAAAATCCCCTGTTATCAATTCCTTACTAAGACTTTCTAAAGAAACTTGCCTTCAATCCCAATGATTTACTCACAGACTTTCGTTCCCTGGTGAAGTTTTGTATTCTAATTTCTTCCCTTTCTGGAACATCTACATTCCTTTTCAATTGCTGCATAACAGGTATAATGCTGTGTATGACACATAAATGGTTGAATGGATTCATACTGTTCCTGGTTTACAAACTCGATAGGCTAAGTGTCCTCCTGCTGTTCCTACATTATTGGTTCTATGGGCTGAATGCCCTGCTCCTGTTTCTGACAATGTCGCTCAAGCTCTCTTTGTCATGCTCTTGTTGCTGCCCGGAGGTTTGGGAACTTACGGAATTTTCCTGCTGCGTTGCAACATTTAGATAGGCTCCATAACAGGCTCGAGATGCTGAAGAGTCTCCTCCTGAAATGGGAACGAGGGAGTGGTTGGTATTTTTCTATTCCCATGCAACAGAAACGTGCCTGAATTTCCTCGTCCTGCTCAAAGAAAACATCTGAAAGGTTTTCCTGTCATTCTCCTTTTCCTGTCAACAGATTCAATGGGTTCAATGGCCTCATCCTCGTTTGATAATTTCCAGACTCTTACTGCTCTCTTGCAGTGCTTATGCTGCAGCATTGAGAATGCTGAATGGTCTCATTGTTGTGTAACAGGAGAATGTTGTTGCATGGTCTATTATGAGCGCTGTGTTGTAGTGCGGAGAGCAAAATTGGTCTTTTCCTGAAAGTGTACATCAGAGTCCAGGAAGGAAACAGCCTCCTCCTCTTCTGCTGTAACAGCGTCAAAGAATCTAGTTTTGCTGTACCTATTTCCAGGTTTGAGAAGTGGAATGGACTCCTGAATTTGCTGTGCAATTGTCTTCTGTTACGAAGCCTTAAAACAAGATCATCTGTCATTCTTGCAAACGTTAATAGGTATTGGATTCACCTGCTCATCCCTCCCTCCTAAGTTAACGTGACGCTGTGACTTAGTTAGTTAAAATGCTTGTTTAGTAAACAGGTAGATCCAGGGTTGAAAATCTACCAATGCTGATAACTCGGATTAGCCATTGCATGTTTAAACTTGTCTCAAATGCCATGTTGCTGTTCCTTCAGGTTGCTGGTCCAACCGGGTGCTGTGGATGGAGACAGCTATTGAGAGAATGTGATTGATGTATTTAAAGGAAACAATGCTCCCATTATTGTTGCCTGGGTTTGTCCCCCATTAGAGAATATTGTGTTTAGTTAAGGTGATGGCACACTGGTGTTATTACTTTCCTATGCAGCGAGTAACACAGTAATGTCCACAGGAGCTGGATTCAAATTTGCTCAAGGATGCAGAGCTGACCAAGCAAAGTGGCAGGATTTCAATTTCTGCCTGAATGTAGCTGTGGGTTCAAATCCCACCGCTGGCATTTGCGCAGATAATGTGTTATGTTGATCCTTGGTGTGGGGGAGAATTATTTAAATTAATCACATTATAATGTGTTTTTGATGATGGACAGCACTGCAACTTCAGTAATTCAGCAGCCACACCGTTTTCCTGTCGTGTAGAGTTGTTAATATTGACCTCCCACATGAATTGTGACTGTGCAGTATTTAGGCTCTCCTGCAGCTTCATTGTGCAGGTGATTTGCGTTGCCCACACTGCGTAGCTCAGTGGTTAACACTGCTGCCTCACAAAAGCAGAGGGCTGGGTATAATTGTAACCTCAGGTGACTGTCTTGGGGAGTGAGCTCCTTCTCCCCTTGGCTTGAATGGATTCCACCAGAAGGTAACCCAGTTTCCTCAAGATGTGCAAGACTGATACATTGGTCATGCCAAGTTACCCATAATGTCCAGGAATAAGCAGTATAGGTGAAATTAGTCATGGAAAATGCAGGGTTACAGAGATTGGGTAAGGGAACACGTTTACGTGGTGCGGTATTCGGAGGATCAGAGCGGAGGTGATGGATCAAATGGCCTGCTCCCACACTATCGGGATTCTATGATTAGCATCTTCATTGCCGAAATCGGTTGACCAGATCTGTACATATTTCTCCAGATGTTATATCCCTAAGGTCCTGTACAGCAGCAGCAATAATTTACTCACCTGCTTTACAAGCAATACTTTATCATCCAGCTTAGGGTAGTCTCAGCTGTCTGGAGGAATACGCATCATCGTTGAAAAGTTATTGTCCTTATCTACTCCACTAACATAATGGGAGATCTGACGGAAATGTCACAATGACGCTAAAGAAAAGCAGGTAAGTTGTCCCGATATCAACGTTGAAATATGCTTCCCCAAATATCTGGTCTGAATCTACACTTAATCTCTCCAGAGCCCACGTCATACTGATTACATCGAATCTGGTAAGGTCGAGCTTCGAAACAGCGAGTTAGTAGCAAACATGATGAGAGTTTAATGTCAAAGTCAAAAGTGTGATACAAATGTTGGGTGTATTACAAAAACGGAAATTAGAAATGCAAATTTGCCGGTATTGCAGTAATCGTGTATAAGTTCACATCTAAACTCTGTGAATCCAAGTGAAAGTTAATGTTGTAAAAATGGAATTCATGAGTGCGCATGAAATGGTTTCCTTCAACAGTCTGTTGAGTACCAAGCCAAAGATCAGGCTGTTTTGGAATTGGTGTTATGTGATCAGAGGAGCAAGTTCAAAAACTTGCAGTAAAGGAGCTTTTGGGAATAGTGATCTTAATGTATTGAATTTTACATGAAGTCCGAATACAAAACAGTTTCATTTTCTTAAATTACATGTATATAAATGAGTCATAGAACATAGAACATACAACATAGAAAAGTATAGCACAGAACAGGCCCTTTGGCCCATGACGTCTTGCCAAAGTTTAATCCTAATGTCAAATATAGTAACAACCTACACACTACTCAAATTATTGCTATCCAAGTGCATGTCCATCAGTCGCCTAAATGTCCCCAATGACTCTGCTTCTACTATCACAGCTGGCAACGCATTCCATGCATTCACAGCTCTCTGCGTAACGAACCTAGCTCTGACGTTTCCTCCTAATATCTTCAAACTATGACTTCTCGTACCAGTCAATCCTGCCCTGGGGAAAAGTCTCTGGCTATTGACTCTATCTATTCCTCTCATTATTTGTACACCTCGATCAGGTCTCCTCGCTTCCTCCTTCTCTCCAGAGAGAAGAATCCGAGCTTGTTCAACCTATCGTTACAAGGCAAGCCCTCCAGTCCAGGGTAGCATCTTGGTAAACCTCCTTTGCACCCTCTCCAAAGCCTCTGTATCTTTCCTAGAGTAGAGTAAAGCCTGATGAAAACATTTTATCAATACTTGAAAGGGAAATGAAAGATCCGTAAGTGTGCGGATAGAGGACTTATTGTGGAGAACAGAGAAATTACAGGAAAAGCGAAGTGTTATTTCACGTCTGTCTTCATGGTGGAAGGTCCAGAAAATCTCCCAGAAATACCAAGTGACCAAGGGACCTGCGTAACTAAAGACTAAAATCATTCATATCAGTGATAAGGCAGTATTTCAAAATACACCTGGATTCAGCATTGATAAGTCTGACAGATCAGATGTACTTCATTCTGAAATTTGACACAAGGCAGCAATAGACATATGGATTGTACTGGGGCTCAGTGTAATTTTCTATATTCAATTCGCAAGGTTATGAATGCATTGCAACGATTCAAGGAGGGAAGAAGAGGGAATTGAGAACAGTAGACCTGTTAACCTGTCATCCACAATAGGAAATTTGTTGGAATCTGTTAGAACGAATGTGATCTTTGTCCTTTCGAAATAAATATCAATCTTCAAGAGAATGATAATGCATTTATGAATGGGAAGTTATATTTTTAAACTTTTTGCTTGAAGTTATTTCTTGTTGACATAAACAATGGAGAACAAATTGCTGTGATATAGTTGGATATTGAGGAGGATTTTAAAGAAAAAGCATTTCCACAGTGAGTTAGTAGAAAAAAACACAATTGGCATTGGGATCACCATGTGCACATGGGAACGTAGAAGAGAGGTTTTCCTTCACTTAATGAGAATCAGAAAGTAGATAATGAAGACCCATCCAGATTGGAAGCGGCAGCTTGCCCTATTATCATGGATGCTGCCTGCTCCACTGTAATCTCCAGCATTTGTTGTGTTCAGTATAAATTCCAGCATCGGCAATAAATTACTCCTACGAAAAGTAAATATATCCTCCATCAGTTACACAGAGTTTGTTGAGACTGTCCCTGGAATTCTGCATGCAGTTTTGGTGTCCTGACCGAAGGAAGAATAGACTGACCACATATTGTGAATAGACATTCCCGGATTAATCCCTCTGATGGAAAGGTTGCCTGATGGGGGATCTCGGTCTGTGATTTTTAGAGATATAACGAATGACAAGTGATCTTAATAAAACCGTGAAAGTTCACAAAGAGGGGACTGATTGAAACAGGGACACGGATTAGTGTGAGCAGGCAAGGTTAGGGATAATCCCAAGATATTCCACAAGGACATCGAGCAGAATAATATTATGAGGGAAAAATGGGGCCCATCAGAAAGCAAAGGAACATTCAGTTTGTAAAGGTGGAGATACTTGGCAGATGGTTACAAGAAAACCTCAGATCTGTGTTATCTGGAAGGATAAGGATGCAAGTGTAGAATTCAAGAAGATGGACTGGGAAGCTCTTCAGCAGATTGATGCAAGGTATGAGCAGGGATTAGAGACTTTGGCTGATATAACTTTGGACAAGTGGTCTGGATGAGTTTTATCCCAGGCTGCTAACGGAGACAAGGGAGGAGAGACCTTGACGGAAATGCTCAAATTGAATCTGATCACAGGTGAGGTGCCAGAATACTGGAGAACGCACTTTACGGGAAGAGTGGCCGAGATTGTCCATGAAATGATAAGTCAGTAACTATCAGATCAGTGTTGCGGAAACTATTGTGGAAAATTGGGAAGGAGAAAATTGATCTCCATTACACGAGGTAATATTTGATCAGGGAACATCAGCCTGAATTTATCTGCAGGAAGTGATGCTTCAGGAATATTACTGAAATCTTATCAAGGAGGTTGGTTATATGGATTCTCAGCAAGTCCTTTGACACAATTCCACACCGGAAAATGATAAAGATAGTAAAACCTCATGGTATCAAGGGCACATTACTAAGATTAGATTACCTACGGTGTGTAAGCAGGCCCTTCGGCCCAAAAAGTCCATACCGACACCCCGAAGAGCAACCCACCCAGATCCATTCCCCTTCATTTAGAAATTCACGGAACACTACTGACAATTTTTCATGGCCAATTCACCTAACCTGCACATGTTTGGACTTTGGGAGGAAACCAGAGCACCCAAAGTAAACCGACGTGCACAAGGGGAGAATGTTCAAACTCCACACAGACAGTTGCCTGAGGAGGGAATGGAAACCGGGTCTCTGGCGCTGTGAGGCAGCAGTGCTACCGTGTTGGCCCAATATCGCAATTACACCCAAAATTGCCTTCATGGCAAGAGACAGAGAGTGACGGTGGAAGGCTCTTTGTGTGACTGGTGACCAGTTTCTGATGGTGTACCACATAGATCAGTGATTTGTCTCTTATTAGTTGTGGTCTCCATAAATGACGTGGATGTGAGTGTACAGAGATATGCTGAGGAGTGTGACAAGTATGTTTTTGTTTGACATAAAGACTGGCCGAATGCTTGAAAGTGAGGAGGAAGGTCTTGTGTTACAGGAAGATAAGCTAGGTGGAATGGTCGGATAGGCAGATAAATGGCAAGTGGAATGCGAACCTTGTAAATATGAGGCGATATACTTTGGAAGAAGGAACCAGGCAGGGGTGTATGGATGAGTGGCAGCACAGTAGACAGCTCGGTGAGTGCTTCTGCACTGATCTCTGAACGTGCTGCACAGTTTAATAGGTTATTTCAGAAGACATAGGGATCAGTGAGCATAGTCTTTTTCATCGAGACGGAGATTGTAAGAGCTGTACAGGACTTACTGTGAGAGGTTCTGCATGCCACATGACAGGAAGGATATAATTGCACTGGAGGGGGTGCTGAGGAAATCCAACAGAATGTTCCCTGGGATGGAGCATATCAGCTATGGAGAGAGGCTGGATAAGCTAGGGTTGTTTCTTGTGGCGTTTAGAAGGCTGAGGGGGACGTGATTCAGAAGGATAAGATTATGAGGGGGATGGATGGGGCAATAGAAAACAGCTGTTCCTTTCAGTCAATGGGCCAAGAAAAAGACAAAACACTTTTAGTGTGAAGAGTTTGAGGTTTAGAGAGGGGTTGAGGATTGCTTTTGACCCAAATGTTACTGGAGTGTGCCTCCTGAGAGGGGCATTGTCAGGGGTAACTTTACAATCATTAAAAAGTACTTAAATAACCGTGATAACATTCCTGGCTCTGTACCTCGTGATGGAAAGTGGTACTAATGTAGATCATGCTGCGTTTCTGATGGTACAGAGTCTATATTCTGTGATTCTATGCGTGTGGAAGAGCAATTAGTGTGCAGCTTCAGGCAGGAATCGATGGGCCTCTGAAGGGTTATAAGAGTAAGGCAATAGTTTCTTAAAGAACACCAACGGGAAAGATGACAGAAGACAAGTGCAACTTCCTTACAGTCTCAAAAAAAAAGATAATGAAGTGTGGATAGCAGAGAAATAGCAGAACTATGGAACAACTGTGGCTCTTCCATTGTAATAGTGGCTGACGCATCTGAACTGAAGGGAATTCATATTTGCCAGGAAATGGTGTTGGAGAGGTCTGAAGGCTGATATGTCACCGGGACATAATGGCCTACATCCCAGGTTACTGAAGGAAGTGGCTCTAGAAATCGTGAATGCATTGGTGATCATTTTCTAATGTTCTATAGAACCAGGATCAGTTCCTGCGGATTGGAAGGTGGCTGATGTTGTCCCACGTGTTAAGAAAGCAGGAAGAGAGAAAGCAGGGAATTATAGAACGTATAGTCTGACCGTAGTGTTGGGAAAGATGCTGGAGTCAATTAAAAAGGATGAAATTACGACACATCTGTAGAGCAGTAACAGGATAGGTCAGAGTCAGCATGGATTTACGGAAGGGAAATCATGCTTGACTAATCTTCTGGAATTTGTTGAGGATGTAACTCTGAAAATGGACAAGGGAGATCCAGTGGATGGAGTGTACCTGGACTTTCAGAAAGCCTTTGATGAAGTACGACATAGGAGGTTAGTGAGCAAAATTAGGGCGCAGGATATTGGGGCCAAAATACAGACTTGGACTGAGAATTGGTTGGCTGACAGGAAACAAAGAGTATTTGATAAACTGCTCCCTTTCGGAATGGCAGGCGGTGACCAGTGGGCACCGCAGTGATCAGTGCTGGGACGCAGTTTTTTACAATGTACATTACTGATATAGATGATGATATTAAAAGTACTATTAGCAAAGTTGCTGATGATGCAAAACTGAGTGGCAGAGTGAAATGTGAAGAGGATGTTAGGAGTTTACAGGGTGAACTGGACAGGCTATGTGAGTGGACAGATGCATGGCAGATGCAGGTTAATGTGGATAAATGTTGGTTATACACTTTGGTTGCAAGAAGAGGAAGGCAGATTACTTGCTAAATGGAGTCAAGTGAGGGAAAGGGGCAGTAAAACGAGATCGAGATGTTCTTGTACATCAGTCAATGAAAGCATGCATGCAGGTACAGCAGGCAGTGAAGAAAGCTAATAGCATGCTGGCCTTCATAACATGAGGAATTGAGTATAGAAGCAAAGATGATCTTCTGCAGCAATATAGGGCCCTGGCGGGACTGCAGCTGGAATATCGTGCGCAGCTTTGGTCTCAAAATTTGAGGAAAGACATTCTGGCTATTGAGGGAGTGCAGTGTAGGCTCACGAGGTCAATTCCAGGAATGGCGGGACTATCTTACGTTGAAAGTTTGGAGCGACAGGACTTATACAAATATAAGAAAAAATATAGTTTAGAAGGCTGAGAGGGGATCTGATTGAGATGTATAAGATTAGTATTAAAGGATTGGATAAACTGGAGGCAGGAAACATGTTTCTGCTGATAGGTGAGTTCCGAACCAGAGGACAAAGTTTAAAAATAAGGGGTACACCATGTAGAACAGAGTTGAGGAGAAACCTCTTCTCCCACAGAGTGGGGGTGTGTGGATTGCTCTTTCCCAGATGGCTATGGAGGCCAAGTCACTGGATACTTTCAAACAAAGAGTTGGATAGACCTCTTAAGGGTAGTGGAATCAACGGTTATGGGGATAAGGCTGGAACAGGATACTGCTTGAGGATGATCAGCCATGATCATAATGAATTGAGGTGCTGGCTCGAAGGACAGAATCGCCTACTCCTGCACCTATTGTCTATTGTCTAACTGTTTCAGATCTGCCCTCCACAGAACTGAACCAAGGAAACCAAAATTTCCCAGCAAGATGAAGAATCGTAAACCTGGCGAGAAAAAAAAAATGAATACAATGAAACTAATAAGTAAACTGCTTTAGAGAAATTATTGGGGTTAAAGTAATGGCCAAACACCAAGTTAACGTGGATTTATGAATTTTGAATTATGTTTGAGAAACCAACTGAAGATAAATTATGGAGAAGCAACGGATGCAATGCATTTGGAATTTCAGGATGATTTTAATGAAGTCCAAAGCCTAACTTAAATCTTATCGTGTCTGGGTTTATATATGGACATTGATTTAGAATGCGACAGCTGACAGGAAACACTGAATAGGAATTGAATAATTTTTTTGAAGTTGACTTCTAAAGTGGTATCACAGGGATTGGTGCTTGAATCCCAGCTAATCCCAATATATCTCAACCATTTGTTTGAGAGAATAAAATGCAATATATCCCAGTTTGCTGATGGTTTTAAATGAAGTCGAATTGTAAGTGGGGGAGGATTATGTGAACAAGTTCCAAGTGAAGTGAATGGGCAAATATGCATCAGATGAAGAGCAATAAGTGACGTGGTGCGCCTTCTTTGCTGCTTGTCCTTTGTTTTCTTCTGCACAGGACTCCGAGGTCCATGCAGGCCAGTTCAGTTCTGAAGCCAGAAGTCGATACTGGGAATGGAATTGGCCCGCTGACCAGTGTTCGTGGAGCCACCAAGTGGGTACCTGTATCATTTAAAGAATTTTAATCTTATACACCAGACACTGAAAGCAATATTGCAGGAGTAGATATCAGTTAGGATAAATGACGTGTTGACATTCATTTCAAGGGGATTGGAGTACAGGATTAAATGTGTCTTACTGCAACTGCACAGGGCCTTGGTGATAACCTCATCGTAATGGTTGTGTCTATTGTTTGCAATTTTGGTCCCGTTACTTAAAAAAGGACAAACCTGACTTTGAGGGAGTGCAGTCAAGGATGACCAAGGATGATTTCTGGGATGACAGGATTGTTGTGGGAGCAGAGTTTGATTTGACCGGACCTATATTCAATTTGGTTTAAGAAAGTGAATGGAGATATCAGTGAAATATATACTACTCTGACAGGGTGAGACAAATTAGAAGCAGGAATGAAAATTCCCCTGGTTGCGACATCTAAACAAAGGACCGATAGTATGAGGTGTAGGCAACCCCCTTTGCATTGGGATGAGAATACATTTCTGCAACTCCGAGAGAGGTGAACGTTGGAAATTCTCTCCCAGCAAGCCTGTGGAAGGCAAGGCACGAAATATAAATAGGGATTTCAAGGCACCAAGTGGATGGGGAGAGCGCAGGTGCATAGTGAGGAAATGGAGGTTCAGCCATCACAACATTGAATTGTGCTGAACATTCGATGAATAGAATGGATTACTGCAGTTCATATTTTTATATTTTCTGATAATTAAACACATTAAAGGATATGTACACCGTGTGAGAAAAATATATTTGGCCATGAATTAGAATGAGAAAGGCTCATTGCATTGAATGTCCTCCTCTTTTCCCCATGATTCTGTGCAGAATGCGGTGAAGATTTGTAAATGTTGTCCCAATCTCTCAGATGCAAATGTGTTGCTGGTCAAAGCACAGCAGGCCAGGCAGCATCTCAGGAATAGAGAATTCGACGTTTCGAGCATAAGCCGATTCCTGATGAAGGGCTTATGCTCGAAATGTCGAATTCTCTATTCCTGAGATGCTGCCTGGCCTGCTGTGCTTTGACCAGCAACACATTTGCAGCTGTGATCTCCAGCATCTGCAGACCTCATTTTTTACTCCAATCTCTCAGATGTTATGAAAGTAGTCTCTGAAGGGTCGAAAGGACTGTGTTTCCAGTTCCCTTTTGGGATCCCAAGGCTGCTGCCAGGCGATCTGCCCGATTTTATCCTTTAAGACCTCAGAGCATTTTGGTACAACTGAGTGCCTTGCTTGGTTGTTTCACAGATCATGGAAGAGTTGATCTCAGGTCTATGTCTGGAATCACTTTTGGGCCAGAACAGGAAAACATGGGAGATTTGATTCCTGAAAGTACACTGGGAAAGCAATTAGGATTTTACAATCAGCATTGGCTTCAGGGTCATTGTTACTGACACCAGATTATAGATCGAATATTTTGTTAACTGTTTTTAGGATGATCTGGATTAGTAATCCAGTGATAATTCCACAGCTGCACTATATCCATATGGCAACCTATCGGAAAGCACACTGAGCAGTGTATTTCTGAGCTGCTTGACAGCTTTGTCAAAAAGAACGTCAACTACTTTGACTGTCGTGATGAGACTGAAGGGGGATAATTGGTCATATTGCCTTATCCTCTTAGGAGACTGGAGATATTTGTGTAATTTTCCATACTGCCAGACTTGGGCACGGAATGAAACAACTTCCCCGTTGACACGTCTTGTTGTTCAGCACAGGTCTTCAGTTCTATTGCAAATAGTGCCAGGGTCCATTGCCTTTGTCATATCTACAGTGTTCAGCTGTTTCTTGGTGACACGTAAAGGGAATCGAATTGGCTGAAGAGTGAAATCTGTGATTTTATGGAAATCATGTGGAGGGTGAGTTGGATCATCCACTCAACAATTCGGACTGAGGATGGTTCAGATACTAGATCCTTGTCTTTTACACTTAGGTACAGAGCTATTCCATTATTTAGGTTCGGAATATTTGTGAAGCCCTCTCCTCCAGTGAGTTTTTTGATCGTCCATCACCATTTGTGACAGGATATGGCTGGGTGTCAGAGCTTAGATCTGATCTGCTGGTCTTGGCATCATTTCGCCCTCTCGATCAGACTTCAGTTCTGCTTTTTGGAATGTAAGCAGCCAAGTGCGGTAGCTTTAATGGGTTGTCATCAGGTTTAGGTGCACATACATCAGGTTTAGCTGACACTGGCATGTTCACCCACACTCGTCATGAGCCATGGATCAGCTTGATGGGAATGACGTTGTGCACTTTATATCAGCGTTCAATTCCGAGTGTATTACTCAAGGGATTAACTTTAAAGCAGGAGCGTCTGCGGCAAGTTTACATGGTTCTGGTGAGGCCACACCTGGTGCACTGTGTGCAGTCTCTTCAGTTGAGAAGGTATATTCTGGTAACTGGAGAGGTTGCAGATGAGGCTCACTCGTTTGATTCCGGAGTTGAGGCGCTTCGCTTATGAGTGGAGACTGATTATACTGTGATTATATTTTTTGGAATATAGAAGAATGATGGTGATATTTAGAAACATATAGCGTTATAAAGGGATAGAGAAGATAAAAGTAGAATGGATGTTTCCACTGGCGGGTGAAACTAGAACACAAGGGCATAGCCTCAAGGTTAAAGGGAGCAGATTTAGTAGTGAGTTAAGAACCAGAGGATAGTGAACCTGTGGAATTGCTTGCCCCGTGAAGTAGTTGACGTTACTTCCATAAATGCTTTTAAAGCTAAGGTAGATACTTCTTTGAAAATGAAAGGCAATATGGGATAGGATGAGAGCGCGGCTAAGTGGAACTGAGTCCACGAAAAGTTCAGCCATGATCTTATTTAATAGCGACGTCGGCTCTTAGGGCCAGATGACCTATTCCTCCTCCGAGTTCTTGTGTTCTTAGGTATGGCGCTCCATTTTAGACTGGGCGTTTGAGCAGATTTGACACATGTCTTTGAAACTTGTTTAAGAACATAAATTTCTTGCGATGCTAAGCAGCACTGTCAGCATCCATGGAAGAAAGAAAGAGAGTGAGATGCTTTTTCAAATGATTTCATCATTACGTTTTCGTCAGGAAGCTCATGTTTGGAATTGGGCATGACCGTTCTTTACTCGAAGTTATGGACGAATATTTTACTGAGTGTGTGAACCTAGTCCAGCAGGGACTTTTGTGTTAACTTTGGTCTGCGCATAAGAACCACAAATAGGGTAAGCTCAATGATCTGGTTCATCTGGCTCCGTAAGGTGTACAGGGCCAAAGGCAAGGCGTCTGGTCAAGATACAATTATCTGTTGGTTAATTTTAGTCAAGGTAGTTTCAAGTGCTCCATTCATCCATTCAACCATGCCTGAGGACTGGGGGACATAGGGGATGTGGTATTTGCCAGTGTCTTACTCATACCTGATGTAACTGTTGAGGTAAAGTGTGACCCTTTATCACTATTAATGTTACCAGGAATTCCGAAACTGGGAGTAACATCCCTCATTAGACATTTAACCAATGTTCTGTCATCATTCTTTCTTGTGGTGAATGGTTCCACCTCGTTGGAAAACATGTCCAGGATGTCTGGGATGCATTGAAATCCTTTTGAGTTGGCATGTGGGCAGAGTCAATTGGGAGGTGAGTGAAGGGTCCCTCAGGACTGGGCAACTGATCGTACTGGCCACGGGCGTGCCTGCTTTGTTTTGCAGCCATATGACATAATATTTGAGCAGCAGCTGCGAATCCAATGCATACCAGGCCTGTCTTATAGCATGTCTCATTCCCCTCTTCTCTGCGTGACAAACACCATGGGCTGCTGTCGCCGGGACGTGCAAGTAGGCTTTGGGGCAAATGATACGGTCATCGATGTGCATTAGCCGGATGACAGCACTGGATCCTTTAGCGCCGAGGTGGACCCAGCTGTCTGTTCTGCCGGAGGATCAGATTGTTGAGCTTTCCGCGCTCCTTCCATGAGGTCGGGGGCCACCAGAGATCTCGTATTCTGGGAGCTTGTACAATGTATGGGGTGGATTTAAAGCAGCTTGTCGAGCTGCCCACCAGCTCAGGAATTCTTACGTGTGACATGTCATTGGCATTTGTGTACACATTTTGCAACAGCGAGAGAAGAGGGCAGCAGAATGGCTTTCAGTAAATTGCCGCCACGTCGTGCATGCTGCTGTTATGTTACCGAAGGGTAACGCATCATCTTTACTTCCAGTGTGTGCCAAAGTTGTGCACGTCTACAAAGGCATATCTGGTGTCCGTGTAAATTTTATCTGATCTACCTTTAACAAGACTTCAGTCCTCAGTGAGGGTGAAAAGCTCCGCAGCTTGTGCGCATGTCCCGTCCAGTAGCACAGAAGACTTGAGAGTCTCAACAGGGGTGCAGACAGCATAGCCCGCTAGCGTTTGTTGGCCTGGGGGAATGAGTGATACCGGTAGGTAAAAAGGATTATGTCAGGGTTGTATAATAGAGTCTCAGATGTCAGGTTGTGCGGCGAGAACGTGTTGAGCTTGATCTAAATGGTCATGGTCGTCTGTTTGGGTTTCTGAGGTGACAGGAAGAAGTGCAGCAGGGTTTCAAATGAGGGCGCATTGAAGTGAAAGTCTGGCACGCAGTTTGACCCCATAGTCTGTTCTCCGAGTGACTGCGAAATTTTGAGTTGCATTCGAATTAAGCAGCAGGCCGACCGAATGGGAACCAAGTCAGTGCATAGGTAATCCAGCACCACAGAGGTGGACCTTTCGACAGTTACAGTGGTCGGCACCTCGGCTCTTAAACAGTCCTGCATTCCTCTTACAGCAGGTGGCAATTGTGCTGGGTAAAAGGCTACAGGAAGCTGGAGACATCCATGCATTGGTGTCTCAATGCCGGACATATATACCTCTTTGTCAGTCACGTAGAGTTGAAGTAGCTGTGTATGGTCAGGGACCACGAGAGGCAGTTATGCGCTTATTGATTTCCTTAACAACATACTTCATTTCAGGTTTCCAGAGCATCTTCGTTGGATGCTTCCAGGAGAATGCCTCGCAGTAGTTGATCATACCCAAGAATATTCGCAGGTCAGTTCATGTGGCAGGCAAGGAGAGCTCAGTGATGTTGGTTATGTGGTCCTTAGACAATGCTTTGAGGGTGTGCAATAGCTCGTATACCAGATAATGTACTGTGCCCTGGCAGAGTTGCATATTTTCTATGGAGAGTTTGTGAACATCCTGTGTACGATAATGAAGCAAGGCGACAGTGTCCTTCATGCAACCATCACTAGAGGTGAAGAGTACTAATATATCATCAGCCTACAGGAGCAAGCTGCTTTGACGTGGCAAGAGAAGGTTCCTGATCATCCGGTGTACTGCAGAGGCGCATACCGTGGGGCTCTCCGTATATCTTGGAGAAGCCACATTCATATGAATTTGTGGCCACTGTAAGCAAAGGTGAAAAGGCACCGGCTCTCAGGAGACAATTTGTTGGAGAAAAAGGCTGATCAGTGGTTAATTACGGAAAAAAAAACTGGCAAACGCAATGATGCTGGTAAGGATGGCGTTCGTGTCAGGAATCACGAGGGAGCAGAGAACAACGACAACATTGTCGGCTTGTAGGTCCTGGATAAAACACCATTTCCCTGGTCTGCTTGGTTTTGAGATAGACAGGTGCATGTTACGGCAGATAATGGGTGCATTGCAGGGGCTAGTTGTGAGAACTAGGATGCTTTGTTAGAGGAGGGAGACGATGACAGGCTTAATTCCCGCCTCTGTGGCTGGCGAAAATGGGTGCTGTCCTATTGATGGCAGGACAGTTCCCTGTTTAACTGTGACTTTATGTGACGGGACAGATAACTTCAGGGCAATGATGTCTGCTCAACTACTCACTCGGATCCATCGAAAAGACAGTCAGCGCTAACTGGGAGGCAAAGCAGGCTCGGAGTCAGCAAGCTCGGGGTAGGGGGATTCCAGCTCATGTGGGACTGAGGCAGTGCAGTGAACCTTGCAGAAAAAGTGGCCCATCATGAACACCCAGCACAGGAAGGAAGTAGTGGGGAATGGAGGAGCCATGGGCAAGAGGAAAAAGAGGGGTCTTAGAAGGGTATGCGAAGGTCACCAAATCTAAACATTCGTGACATGGGAGGGGAGGTGCGAGTTGCTGGCAATTGTGCCTGCAGTATAGAGTAATGAAAGCCAAGAATATCTAAGGTGAGTCCCTGAGGAGATCAGTGAATGGAGGTATTTCATTTGCACAGCGTTTGGTGGACAAATAGGGCTGGTGGACAGGATGAGGAAATTCTAGCTGTGTCAGAGACTGTTACAGATCCGATGCTGAAGAGTCCTGCATTTGATAGTGGCTCTTACGTAGGCAATCCGAAGACACCCACATTGCAGGCAGTTTCAGAACTATGGGAAAGTTCAACAGAGGGAGTCGCAAATGGGTTGGTGGCCCCAGAGTCCGATAGAACCAACATCGACCCCGTACCTCCTCAACCATTACTGAAGTCTCAGACAGTGAATATGGGAGGTGTACAGAGGCGGCCTGTAAAACCACACTGCAATGACAGCCCCATGGTCTTGGAGAGAGGAGTGCGGGAAATGGCTCATTCATAGCTTAGGGCGCCTGCTGAGGCTGTCCCTGTGGAGGAGCGCGATTTCATTGGGCTTGCGAGGGATGGGAGAAGTTGGAAGCATTCGGCTGCTGGGTGGCGGCTGGCGGCCATTTTTGACCCATGTCCTCACTTTCTGCAGACTCTACACTGGTCCCTGATGTGACATTGCTTTGCTGACCATGGCTCTCTCGTCGCTGTACTGACCATGACCATGTTCTGCATGCGTGAGCGAGGTTTTTTGCATCCCTCTCTTTTTTAATTCCAAACAGTCCCTGTCGAACGAAATTGTTTAGAACGGTTAGTGTGTCCACCCACTTGGTAGCTTGACCCGTCACATTTTGTGGAGAAAATGAGGCCTGCAGATGCTGGATATCAGAGCTGTAAATGTGTTGATGGAAAAGCGCAGCAGGTCAGGCAGCATCAGGCTTATGCCCGAAACGTCGAATCTCTCCTGTTTCTTGGATGCTGCCTGACCTACCACCAAATTTTGTGACTTTTGAACTTAAGCGTGTCAGGGCAACATGCAGTTTACGAGTATTTGGGCAGCTAATTTCACCTATCCAGTAAGAGTATTTCCGCTGAGGAGTCCCAGACAGCTTTGAACGCGGGCTTATTTGCCTTCTGCAGGCAACGGGTAACTTCTCCTAAGTCGGTCTGTTACCTTGCACTTGCCTTAATGGCACATTTGACATTATTTTCTAACCAGCAAATGTGCTCATGCAAAGTCTCCGACAACTCGGAGGGAAATTGAATAGGGGGTCGGAGAGTTGTCCAATGACTACCCTAAGCCAATTGCAATGGAATCTGGACGTGTTGAGGTAGACATTGTAAATAATAAAGATTTGAAATAGCTAACGGTGAAATGCTTTCGGGCCCTTCAGCGGATGTAGAACATCCTGGAGAATGCACCTGAACTCAATTGAGCCCCGGGCTTGTCAAGGGGCTCAGTGCCCTTCATGATACATTAGAGCTGGTGATCAAGCGTCTGCTGTCACAAAGCAGCGACTCCACTGCTTATACATCTTCTGCTTTGCACGGGGTCAGTTGGTGGAGGTGCCGAGTCAGGGCATTCTCTGTCTGGCACGCCTTGTTTTGCAACTTTATGGGGTTTTGAGACAACGGAAGAGGCGACGTCCTTTATGAGTGGGTTTAGTACTGGGGTCAGGAGGGCAACATTAGAGTATTGGGTTGTTGTACGGCGGCAGGGAAGTTGGCAGAGAGTCCAGGGAGTTTGTATTACATGGAGCCTGGCAATACTCTTTAATTTTACGAAGCTGGTGTCTCTTTGCGATTTGTTTAAATTTGTCTGGGCACTGAAGTATGTACTAAATGTCCCAGGAAGGATCCTCCTGCCCATCGGTTGTACTTGCCCTCCATTATTCAATTTCACCCAATGTGGTCAATGTGTATAGGCCTACGTGGACAAATCGTCGCTAAAGAGAAGCCGATATCTCTTGTCCCCTGTTACCTTCGTATTTCAGCACATTCATTTACCAAAGCGCCTCTGTGTATTCCGTGATAGAATCAATGGCTGCAGATCTCTCTCACCAGCAAGACATGTCCCTCTGGTCAAACTGTCTCAGTACAGTTTTAAGTTCCGCAAACCCATTACCGTCTGGATGGTCGAGCTGAGAACAAAGAACAGGTTGCAGCACGGACAAACACAGACACAGACAAAACAAACATTCAGGACAGACAAAGAGTACAGTGCACGAGACAAATGGAACAGAACAAGCAAAGGTGCCCTGGAGAATTTCCCAAGATCTGAGCAGTTTGAAATCAAGAATTTTAAAGGGCGAGCTTTCCAATCTAACTTCTTGCCAGGCAAGTATCGTACGTGTACACCAGCACTCCAGCTGAGGTCAGGATCATGCAAAAGCCGAATTATGAGAAATTTGGGAGGGAGTGATTTTAGGTAATCTCTCCAGTCTACCACGTGCCTAGTCGTCTGTCCTCATCGGGATTTCCCTGCTGTTTCAGGTAAGGAATTCTCTAGAGGTCGAATTGTACGACAATTTATTGAGATTGCAATTTAGGCACTCCTTTCTGTCTACCTTCATGCCCAGTTGTCTGCCTTTTCCTTCAGGACCAACCGCTGCGTGATGTGCAGATCGCATAAATTGGCAAATTGTTTACATTTAGATGCGGTCTGTGGCCCTGTGTGCACTGGGGGACCTGCGAAATAAGCCATTCTGTCGGAGAATTGTCACATTATGAATAAAGCCCGTATGCAAACATTGCAAAACCTTCACACACTGGTTTATTTCACGATTTCGTGGGAAAAGAACTGACTGCTAGTATACAGAATGGGCAATTAGTACAAATGAGTCGCAACACTCTTCCCCGAGCTTCAGGGACAGTTAGTTCTTAGAGGGTTACAGGAGATTGATGTCAAGTACAGGACAATGCAGTTTCGATTACAGTTGACAGAAACAATGCCTCTCGTCCGGCAGTATCGGTCAGTTAACAATGGCAACAGGAGGTGACTAATCGACAGAAATGGGTTATTCCTGGCTGCAATAGTTTCATGTGGCAGTGAGCAGTCATACCAATTGTCCTGGTACCCCTTAGCCTTCATGGTCATTGTGATGACTGAGGTTCTTCGAAGAGAGTGTGTGCCCTCAGGTCTTCACAGTTGCGATACAATTGTGAGGTAGAGAATATCATTAGCAGATCATCGAGATAGCATGTTCCTTCAGGCAGTAATGGCTCTTTTACTCTCTGTTCGAGAATGTGACCAAATTGAGCTGGCATGCAATTATGAGTGAGCACTCTTTGGCTAAAGACAACTATAGTGTCTGTAAGCAAGTGGTCTGTAGGAAAAGTGGCTTTTCCTTCTCCCACACAGGGAACATTGCCTTTGTTGTATCAAGTGTGTTCAACTGTTTCTTCCTGTCACATGCAACGAATCGAAATGGTTGTAGACGAGCATCTGTGATTCTGTGGGCATACTGAAAGGGTGAGGTGAGTCATCCACTCATCACTTCTCACTGAGGATAGTGCAGACAATTGTGTCGTTGTCTTTTGCACTGATGTGCATGGCTGTTCCAAGGTTAAGGATGGGGATGATTGTGGAGCCGTCTCCTCCAATAAATTGCTTGACAGTCCATTAGCATTTATGACTCGATGTGCAGGACTGGAAATCTGAGATCTGATCTTTTCTGTCGTGGGATTATTTTTCTCTCCCTGTCTCATATTTGTTTACTTTTGACATGTGACACGACAGAATTCAGTAGCATTAACGTGTTGTCATCAGTTTCAGATACTTATGGTTCTGAAGCTGGTATGTTCACCCACACTTGTCACTTATCCATATCTCGCCTTGATGATAATGATAGACAGAGGGATTATCCCGCGAAGAAAAGTTACAGATTGTGGTTGAATGCAATTCTGTTTCCACAGCTGCTGTGGTGCATAGCACCAGATGAATACTCAGTTTGAAATGCAGTATCTGTAATACAATTCTGTCACTTGCTCCTTATTTTACACTGAGACCCATTCACCATCAGCCATGCAATGGGTTTGGTTTGCACTCTAGCGTCTGGTGTGGAAACATTTTCATTTTAATATTCACATTCTTCTAAGGGTCTCTCTATCATGTCATGTCGTCAATTTGTCACATTCCTCGAAACCCATTCACATAATCATCTGAAGCATGCCCCTTCCAGTGCGGCCCTTTCCGTCATTTAAAGTGAATGTATTTCCCGCTGTTTCTCTCCCTGACTATTATTTTCAGCTCCATAACATCAGTGATGCCAACCTCATGTAAGTTCAAAACTAATGAATATGTGCACCTTGCGTTATTGGTCACTTCCCAGTGTACGGTACTCCATGTTGCACAGGCCGTTCGAGCAACTTAGACACACATCATTAAAATGCCTGAAAAATATAAATTGCTCAAAAATATAAGCAGGTCTGGGGAGTGAAAACAGTATTATTTAAACAAGAACTGTGAATACTGAAAACATGAAACAAAAACAAAAATTGCTGGGGAAATGGGAATCTTGAAGAACAGTAATTGAATCCAAAAGATTAACTCATCTTCCATTGTGCAGACCTGCTTAGTTTCGACACAATTATTTGTTTTTGCTTCACATTTTCAGTATTCACTATGCTTTCCTAACCTAAAAAAATTCTTGTGCGACTGTTTATCATTGGAGGAACTCAGGAAGTCTGGCAGCATTTGCAGAGAACGAGAAACCTAGTTAATCGTTGAATCAAGCATGGCACTTTTGAGAAGGGGTGACAGGCCATTAAGGTTGTGGAGGTGCAGTTAAAGATATAAATGGACATTTAATTGTGACACAAGAGAAACAGGTGTAAGATGTGTATAAATTGAGGTGTGAATGGGGAAATAGTTTCAATTTACAGAGTGAAGATAAGCAAGACACAAAAAAGACAAGGTGCTCGGAAGACAAGGCAGGAGAATATATGAGGAAGACAAAACAGTTATAATGGGGACAGGCTGTGAATTGGTGGAACTGAATATTAACTCCTCCAGGTTCTAATTTACCAAATTGTAAAGTGAAGTGTTGGGAGAACAAGCGTTGTGCTTCTATCGAAAAGGAGAGCAATGTAGCCGATTGAATTGAGAACAAAGAGAAGGTAAAGGTTGTTCCTAAAGGGAGCGCGGAAGTGATTCTCCAAGCAGCCTCTTTTAGCCTCACCAATGTAAAGGAGACTGCACTATGAGCAGCAATGACAGGAGGCCGGATTGAAAGAGTAGAGGGAAAATGTTTCGCCGGAAGGTGCGTTTGGGGCTTGATGAGTAAAGACATATGGGGTAATTGAGCAAGTGTTGTCGTGGCTGCAATTGCATTGGAACGTATCATTGGGGAGTGAGGAAGTATTTTGGTTGATGGAGGTTGTCGCAGATTGAACGGTCCCTGTGAAATGCTGACAGTGGACGGGAGGGGAAGCTGTATTTGATGGTGCTGATTTGCTGACGGTGGTGCAAGTCGTACAGGATGTTTTTATAAATGCAGAATCCAGAGCAGTGGGAAGTGTCGACAAGGGGAACACAATAATTGGCACTTTCAGTATAATTTGAATAAATGCCAGGTTGTTGACTTTGGATACAAAAACAAGAATGCAGATTACTAACTGACCGGTTATAAATTCGGGGAGGAGAGTGTGAAGCGGGACCTCAGTGTCCTTGAGCGCCAGTCGCTGAAGGCACGTTTGCAGATTCATCAGGCGGTATCGATGTCAATTGGTACGTTGACAATAAGTGCGAGAGGTTCTGAGTACAGGAGTAGGGATGCGTTGTTATAGTTACACAGGTAAGGACACATGTAGAACACTGTGGGCAGTTTTGGTCTCCTTTGATAAGGAATGATACAGTTTGTCTTGAAGGAGCGCAGCAAAGGTTTACCATGCTGATTCTCATGATGGCGGGACTGATGTACGAGGAGAGCTTGGCGAAGTTAGAATTTTTACAGCTGGAGTTCAGACGCGTTAAGGGTGATCTCATGGAGACTTCTTAAATTCCAACCGGACTAGACAGCATTGACACTGGGAGGATCATTGTTGTGTGCGTTGAGACGAAGGAGTCAAGTCTGTGGATTCGTGGTGGACCTTTTAGGACGGAGATGAGGGGAAATTTCTTCTGCCAAAGAGTAGTGAGCCTGTGACTGTACAGGTCGCTTGGGCTGAATTGAATCAAAGACTATAAGGAGAGAACAGTGTTAAGCTATTGATTGGAAAATCTGCCATGATCGTGCTGAATGGTTGTGGGGTCTCTAAGGTCAGATAAACCTCCTCCTGCACCTGTCTTCTATGTTTCTATTTTTCTGTCAAGGAA